>NC_048298.1:284524644-284618216 GCF_013100865.1 Trachemys scripta elegans | reverse complement strand
CACTTAAAATCTATTTTTGTAGTCAATAAATTTGTTTAACTGTTTATCTTTACCAGTGAGTTTGTATGAAGTATGTGGCAAAACTGATCAGGTTTGCAAGGGCTGGTGTATATCCACTTTCCATTGATGAAGTGGTGAACCAATTAATAAATTTGCACTGCTCATCTTGAGCAGTGTAAGACGGTATATTCCTGAGGTACAGTGCTGGGAGCTGGGGGGATCTGACTGGTGCCTTTCCCTGTGTGATTGAGTGGCTCTGAGAGTATTCATGCAGTATAGCTGGGTGTGGGGCATAGGCACTGACTTCCTCTCCGCCCCATGGGTGCTTGACACACCCCCACTCCAGCCGCCCCTGCACCACCCTCGCCCCGCCCCAATTCCACCTCCTTCCCCCAAGTCCCCACCTCTTTACCGCCTCCTCCCCCAAGTGCGCCACGTCCCCACTCCTCCCCATCCCTCCTGGAAAGTCCTAAGTACCGCCAAAGAGCTTCTTAGGCGGCAGGCAGGAAGCGCTGGGAGGGGGAGGAGCAGGGACGTGGCATGCTTGGGGGAGGAGGAAGAGTGGGTGGGGGCAGTGGGAGGTTGGTGCCGGTGGGTGCAGAGCACCCGCTAATTTTTCCCCGTGGGTGCTCCATCCCCGCAGCACCTACGGAGTCGGCGCCTATGCTGTGGGGCTCCACATGTGGTTGTGCTGAGTGATCTGAGCACCAGGAGGGGTTGCGCTGGTCACTAGCAAGGCATTGTGAGAGACAGCCCAGTTTGTTGTTGTTGTTTAAGACAAGGAACTGATTGGTAAGCCTGCAGGTTCCTGCAGCCAGGACTATGTACACAGAAGTTTTGTATTCCAGCAGACTATTTTTAACATGGTTCCAGGCTGGATAAAAATCAATGTTTTTAAAAAAAATCAATCAATCAATCAGATATTTTTGATAAAATGCTTTTTGAGGAAAAACCTAAAGCTAGTTTTAATTAAGATACATTATAGCTCAAAGATATCTCATCATAGAATAGGGATTATAAATTCTAAAGGTATAGTATGAGACAATATATTCATGTAATGTTTAAGAAAAGTTTTGTAAATGAGTTCCAATAGTTCATGGATTAGAGACCCAATCCAGGGGCTTCTATATAGATTTTTTTAGGTTCATCTTTCTATCTACCCAATGGGGCTCAGTGCTCAGTCTAGAAGATACCATCAGAGATGCTTAGTTTTGCAGTTTTCAAACTGTGGATTTGTGTCTCCAGAGGTAACATGCCTGTTAACAGCAAAAATGTTTTAAAATAAATAAATAGTATATAGAGGTGAGAAATAACATGATCTGTGGTTCCTGGTTGGGGGTTCCTGTTCCTGTGTGGTCCAGTCCGACATCGTTGAGTTCCTGCACAAGACTGAGTAAAGTAGTTACTTGTGAAGTAACTCCCTGCTCTCCATGTGTCTGTATATAATGCCTGCATCTGTAGCTTTCACTCTATGCATCCGAAGAAGTGAGGTTTTTACTCACGAAAGCTTATGCCCAAATAAATCTGTTAGTCTTTAAGGTGCCACCAGACTCTTTGTTGTGTTTGTCTATGAAAGTGTGCTGCCATTCGTTTTCAGTAATAGATTCAACCAAATCGAGCAACTATGCAATTTGAAACAGGTCCATTCTTCTCACTAAAATCTTTGGCTTGTCTGACCATGCCAGAATATCCATATTTCCAAAGTATAGTTTTAAAAACCCATCTTAGATCAGATTATATGAGTAAAGAAACTCTATGTAGTTGAATATAGTTGCAAAACCATAGAAACCCTGGTGTTCCTCTTTTATCTACGGTCTTGAACTCTTGAATATAGTATCCTGAGTCATGAGGGGGAAAAAAGGGTGAGAGGTATATGGTTTTGGGGAGACACCACATTTTAAAATATCTGTAGGCTTGGAAGCATTAGATTTGTCAGTAAATGTCTATAAACATTGATTTCACCATACATACCCTAATTGTTGAAAAATATGTCTTTTGATAATCAAAATTTACAGGTAGGAAGAGTAAGAAAAATGCTGCTTGAGAACTTTATTGTGTCTGGCTGTCTCTGTCTTGAGAGAACTCTCCCTAAAAATATCTTCCTGGAAAATTGAAATGAGTCAGTAAGGGGGGGGGGGGGGCTGAAAATCCTAGCTACCTCATGCTCTTGCCTTTAGTTTGGGACATAGTTGTTCTCTATACTCTCCTCTGGAAGGCTGTCTTTGAGAATATAGACTACTGTACCTTCTCATGGAACTAGAGGTTATAGAATCCCTCTCTCCCTCCCTCCTTTTAACTGCATAGAAATATAGAAGCAGGTTTAGTCAAGGTGCTCCTTTAACTAACCATATTAAGACTTCAGTTCATTCTTTGCTATCTACTAACTGAAATTTCAAAAAACTTTTCTCCTTTTCCCCCACTGTTTGTGTGTGGATGTGCTAAGGTGCATAGTGGCTTTGCTGGTAAATGATTTGACATAGTATATTTGTCACTGGTAACAAAATACCAATATTAGATGGATATAGCAATGTTAGGTATTTGGAAGACGTTCTTACTATTATTTAAACTGACTTTCACTGCTTTGTTGCTGGCCTTCCCTATTTTTGAAAGGTTTTGTTTTTTTTTTTGGCTGAGAATCTACACTGCTACTACTGCAACTCCCTGTCATAGCTAATATATTTGTTTTAGTGATTGATGATTAAAGGGATGATATTAATTCCTGTTTTGAAAAGCTATAGTGTGTCTTGTGCCTTTTCCACTTCACTGATAAACTGCTGAAGTATGCCAATTTTAAAAAGAAGAGACTGACTTGACACACATGCTGTCTTTTTCAAAATAAACCTAATTATTTTGAGATCTTTAACAATCAAATGAATGGGGGTGGGGATGAGCTTTTGGTGTCCCTACAAGCAACACTTAGTATAAATTGTGTGTTAATCTTTTGATGTTAATTTTCTTTCCCCTCTTTACAGATCACATAATCATTATAAATCTAATTATCTGCGTTCCCAGTTGGGGTAATTTAAAATTACCCTTTAAGCTTTGACTTCAGATTTTTTTTAAATTTTAAATTAAAAAGTTGATTTAAGAAAGAAGAGCTTTAGTGGTCCAAGACAGCTTATATAGTAGAATTAAGATATAGCTGTTCTTGCAAGCTGATGGTTGATGGGCGTCTCTCTCTTACCGGGGTAGTTAGAATCTAGGACAGCAGGGAACACTTTAAATGGCAAAATATATCTGCATGTTTACTTGAGTTTGGCCGGTCTGTCCATTTTACAAGTACAGTTGGTGAGAGAAACAAGCTTCCAAGCCACAAAGAGCAGCTCTGTGGGGTTTGAAAGCTTGTCTCTCTCACCAATAAATGTTGGCCCAATAAAATATACTACGTCACTTATCTTCTCTCTTCTTCTCCTGGGATCAACATGGCTAAAACTACATTGAATTTTACAGGTGATCAATCACAGAAAAAACATTTTTGTACTAATGTCCCTGAGAATTTCTTAAATTGTTCTCTTATAGAGTTTTAGGTTTTGGGTTCAGTTATATACATTTATAGACAATTATGCCAAAGTGAGGAAGAAATATTAAGTGACAATATTATACTTGATGTACCAGTTGAAAGTATCATTGTTGCTGTAATCTATGCAGACATATAAAGAATAAATATCTGTTCTTTGTTATGAATTTGAGTAGTAGAAATGCATGTCTAAACTATTATTATATTTGTTCATGCATCACTGAACAAAATAGCCTAAAACTGTGCTTTATTCTTTGAACAATTTATGAGATGGGAAATAAACGTTAACAATAGTACCTTTGTGATATAAATTTCTCTTCACTGCATTGAAGCAGTGACTATCATGTGACTGTTATTTCCATTTTTGTGTACATTTTCAGTCATTGTAATGTTGCAGTGTAAGACTTGCAAGCATTCGTCCAAGCTTGTGTTTTCGATTCCCATCACTAGCCTTTCATAAACTGTCTGACTGACTGGCACTGAAATTGGCAGATTCCAGCTGCTAGAGAGCTTATTTACCTTGTTAGAAGCTGAATTCGGCTTGAATTTGCTGCAGTTTGGCAGTCATGGAGAAATACAATTTAGGATAGAAAGGCAGAGATTTTCACTTTCCTCTCAAGTTGATCTAAGTGTTTCCAGCTGTTCACTGAGTGAAACATGTACTTACACACAATGTGGGAGTTGTAGAAGGACATCTCCCTCATTGAGGAGTTAGCAATTAGGGTGAGATGATTTCATTATAATTTAATTAAAAAATGGCAGGGAGGGGATATATAATTTCCCCATTTGAAGATGGCACATTGATTGGAAAGGTTAATTTGACATATCGTTTCTATGGACTTGTATAAGAGGAGCCGACTCACCCCTGCAGTGCCTCCTGCTGGTCATCCAGGGAATTAGCTCTCCAGCCTCTGGAGTGCCCTCAGCAGGCCGGTGATCCACCTGTCCTCTCCTTCCCGCTCCCGTGTCCCTCCCAGGACCCCGGTGCCCATTGCTCTGGGTGCTGCCCCCTGGCAGTACCCACACGCTAGGTCTCCCCTCCCAGGGAACCCCCACCCACTATCCCCACCTTGCCTCAGCACTAGGCCATTGCCAATCACCAACTAGCCCCCGCTCCCTGGGGCAGACTGCAGTATAGGCCACTCATCACTGGCAAGGAGGGTTTGGACCTGCTGCCTGGGCCTAGCCCTGGGCTGCCCTCTGCAACCCCCAGTACCCCTTGGCCTTCCGCTAGGCCGCAGCCTGGGGCTATCCAGGCTGGAGCTCCCCAGCTCCTCAGCCTGTCCCCAGTCCTGCTCCACTCAAGTACGCTATCCCTAGCTTGCTGCAGCCAGGCCCTTCTCTCTCTGCACTCAGAGAGTGTGACTGCCCTGACCTTTATAGGGCCAGCTGAGTCTGTTTGGGCCCCAGCTGCAGCCACTTTCCCCCAATCAGCTCAGCCTAAAAGCTGCTTTCTCCAACCACAGCCCCCTCTGGACCGGAGCGGGGTTACCACGCTGCTACATCTTGGTTTTGCCATCTTCCTCATGCTGAGTTGTACCTTTTATAGCCCAAGTAGTTCTGCTGATGCCAAACAAGTAAAATGTGTTGCTGAAATAGTGATTAATAGCCTGGCTGAGGAATCTTAGAGATATAATTATAAGTGCACACAGAGAACGGGGTTAAGGTCACACAGGCTCCAGAGCATCAACTTCCCAGAGAAGACACCAATTGGGGGACACTAAACACAAGAATGGAGTAGCTTAGCCCTCAGCAATTAGACAACTCAAAACAGTCCCTGAACTAATAAATATTTCTCCAACCTCGGTCACCCCAGAATGACTTATTTGTGTTCAGATGAAATACAACTATGAGACTATTATTGATCATGAAAGCAGACCAAAGTACACTGGAAGGAACATACATTCTGCCTCAATAAATGGCTGAATAAGGTCCCTGCTTTCTCCCCTTTCACTACTAGGAAATGTGATTTGAAAGATAAAAAAGGAAGAAACAGTGGTCAATCTCATCACCTCCAGCTGGAGAGGAGGCAGCTGTCTGAGAGACCTCCCTTCCATCTTCCTAGCAGGCTGGATCTTGAATCACGTGGCCTGTTCCTGTATCTAAATTTAGTCTACCTGAGCCTAATAATTTGACGGTTGAACAGTAGATCCTTAAATGATAAGGGACAATTTCCCAAAGAGATTCTCCTAACATTCCACCCTCTCAGCCTACACAAGGATTTGGACAAAATTCTCCTGCTGTTTTCAAGATAAAAAGATTAACCCTAGTGAAACCAGATGTTTGTTCTGGATTCCTTACAACATACCCTTGACCTCTTACTCTCCCATCTCAGTTAAACAGTGTCATATGCTTATTTTTCTTTTAGCTGAATGTAAGCCAATTATAAGAGCTTGTTCAAACACTTACCTGGTAATGTCCGAGGTGGAAAATACATCAGCCGCTACAGAAGAAATCTAAAGCTGTCACCTGGACACCATCAATGCTTCTATAAAGCATTACTAGCTTGACATTCATTCCTCTGTGGAAACATCATTCAGCAAGAAGGTGCTCAGAATACACTAATAATACCAATTCTAGGGAAGAGGGAACATTTTCTTTTGTCCTACTTCTCTCTCTCTTTCCCTCCTCCTGCTCAAGTAATTTTTCCTTACATCGCATATGTCTCAGAATGGGGAAGAGGTCAGGATCCAGAATGGAAAATTTGTTACTCAGTGATATCCCGTCTGGGACTGATCTCTCCCCATAGCCTTGCCCACTCAAGGTAAGTCTTTTATGTGGCTCCTTCAGGTTCCATTCCTATAGTTTAATATTAAACAGTAATTCCTTATTCATCTATTAATAAAGATTTAGCATTTCCAAACAGCTTTAGAAATATTCATCTGGAGCGAGGGTGGAAGGAATGTGGCCAAGCCACAGACCCGATGAACAAATCTGTACTGCCCCTGGTATTTGCAGTAAGAGAGGATCAACCCAGTAGTCTTGCAGTGGGGGAAGAAGTTAGTCCCAGAAAGTAACAAATTTTCCACTTATTTTCAAATAAGTTGCTTAGAGGACTTAATATCTTGGTGAAATTGGAAAATTGGAGAATTTTTCTGGTTGACTGATTTGAATTATGATCCAGATTGGTAATGATGACCAATATGGTTGGTGACCTGTGTGAAATACGTAGTCATTTTGTTCCAGTCCTTTGGTGGCCTGTTTGAGATAAGTAGTGATTTTGATCCAGTCCCTTAGTGAAGAAGTGACTGCATTTAAAAAAGGCAATATTGCATTTAGCACTAATTGGCGCCCTGGTTAGTCTCAGTGCTTAAATTGCCCGCAGAATTGAATGGGCATGGTAATTGCATTAATTAAGGTAATTAAATATGCCTTAGCAAGAATCTTTTTTTCAAAATAGATTATTTTTGTAAGACTTACATAGTTTTAAAGAAAATGGTCAGAGAGTCAGCAGAGGGATTACCTCTTCTCTTCTACCACCAGTACTTGATCAAACAATCTGTTCAATAAGTGCTTCTGCTAGTGGGATTTTCCAAGGTCTTACAGCTACTTCACTGGATGCTAGGAATCAAAATCAGGATTGTAACTAATTGAGACAAGTTAGTGTTGAATAAATGTGTAAACTCCAGAAAAAAATCAATCTGGGCTAAACAAAGCACCAGCAGCAATGCTTAGCTACAAGAAGGAAAACATGTCTAGGCAAAACAAGTATAATTGTGGGATGGAGTAAGGAAAAAAATGTCCACAAGAGTTTTGGAGACACCGTCATGAACCCAGCAGCATCATGATCGAGAAGAGCTGATGGGTTTTTCTTTTTGTAGAGGCAAAAATAAGCCAGTAGGAAATGACACTACATCATTTCAGTTTCTGCTTTTAATAGGACAGAACTAATTGTCTCAGTTAAACAGGATGACAATTTATTAGACCATTTTTCTCACCTGCTCCTATGTTCCCACTTCCTTGCTTCTGTGCGGAGCGTGATGAGGCTGAAAGCTCCGTTGCTCATGTCTCTGTGAGAACCTGGCTAACGTTGAGAGATACTAATTAGTAAACATCAACTAGGAAAACTGCAAGTTTAGGTCATTTGATGTGGGGAGTGAAATTCTGCAACCTGGTGACAGGAATGCCAGTTATTCATAGTTGTAGCTTTAAAAAATCTAGTCAGCAATGTTGAGAAGTCTCAAATATAGCATATAGTAGAACCTCAGAGTTACGAACACCTTGGGAATGGAGGTTGTTCATAACGCTGAACTAAACATTATAGTTGTTCTTTCAAAAATTTACAACTGAACATTGACTTAATATAGCTTTGAAATTTTACTATGCGGAAGAAAAATGCTGCTTTCCCTTTATTTTCTTTTAGTAGTTTATATTTAACACAGCACTGTACTTTTTTTTGTTTGGTTTTTTGTTTTGTTTTGTTTTTTGGTCTCTGCTGCTGCCTGATTCTGTATTTCTGGTTTCAAATGAGGTGTGTAGTGAACTGGTCAGTTTGTAACTCTGGTGTTTGTAACTAAGGTTCAACTGTAGTCACTTAATGTGTATGTCTCTACCTTAATGTAGTTCAGTACAAGATGGAGATTTTCTGAAAGACATGAGTCAGTTTTGTATATGTTTTCTGTCTTGTAATCCACATTAAATTTATTGAAGAAAAGTGGAAATTATTGAAGCCTTACTGCATATTTTATGTTTATGAAAGGAAAGACTAATGCCAGCAGACTGGGAGGTTGTTAATATCTTCTGCACCTGGTATGCTAAGAAAATATTGGATTTTGGCATACTGGATTTGGTTATACTGATCTGCGGGACAGGAGGGAAATCACTAGAATTAATTCTGGGCTATGCCAGACATTTAGCTTTCCTGATTAACTGCAAGTCCCCAAAATACTTTTTGAAAATATTGCAAAAAGGGAAGGAATGGAGAATAGCCAGGGAATTGAGAAGAAGTTTGGAAATTGCTTTGTGGCTATCCTGGGTACTTTCTAATGCCATGCAAACTATCTTTCTTCAGATTTACTTTTTTTATCAGGAGATATTGGAATGTGTTATGTACATGCTATAACTCCTGCATGCCAGTAGGAACAATTCTACAATTATTTTAGAATCATAGAACTGGAAGGGACCTGAAGAGGTCATCTAGTTCAGTCCCCTACACTCAAGGCAAAACTAAGTATTATCTAGACCATCCTGGACAGATGTTTGTCCAACCTGCTCTTAAAAATCCCCAATGATGGAGATTCCACAACCTCCCTAGGCAATTTATTCCAGTTCTTAACCACTCTGACAGTTAGGAAGTTTTTCCTAATGTCCACCCTAAACCACTCTTGCTGCAATTTAAGCCCATTGCTTCCTATCCTACCTCAGAGGTTAAGAAGAACAATTTTTCTCCCTCCTCCTTGTAACAACCTTTTATGTACTTGAAAACTGTTATCATGGCCCCTCTCAGTCTTCTCTTCTCCAGACTAAACAAATCCATTTTTTTCAATCTTTCTTCATAGGTCATGTTTTCTAGACCTTCAGTCATTTTTGTTGCTCTTCTTTGGACTTTCTCCAATTTTCCACATCTTTCCTGAAATGTGGTGCTCAGAACTGGATACCAGTTGAGGCCTAATCAGCGCGGCGTAGAGCAGAAGTATTACTTCTCGTGTCTTGCTTACAATACTCCTGCCAATACAGTCCAGAATGATATTTGCTTTTTTTTGCAACAGCATTACATTGTTGACTCATATTTACCTTGTGATCCACTATGACCCCCAGATCCTTTTCCGCAGTACTCCTTCCTAGGCTCATGTCATTTCCCATTTTGTATTTGTGCAACTGATTGTTCCTTCCTAAGTGAAGTACTTTGCATTTGACCTTATTGAATTTCATCCTATTTACTTCAGACCATTTCTCTAGTTTGTCCAGATCATTTTGAATTTTAATTCTATCCTCCAAAGCACTTGCAATCCCTCCCAGCTTGGTATCGTCTGCAAACTTTATAAGTGTACTCTCTATGCCATTACCTAAATCATTGATGAAAATATTGAACAGAACCGATCCCTGTGGGACCCCACTCGTTATGCCCTTCCAGCATGACTGTGAACCACTGATAACTACTCCTTGGGAATGATTTTCCAACCAGTTATGCACCCATCTTATAGTAGCTCCGTCTAGGTTGTATTTCCCTAGTTTGTTTATGAGAAGGTCATGCAAGACAGTATAAAAAGCCTTACTAAAGTCAAATTATACCACATCTACCACTTCCCCTCATCTACAAGGGTTGTTTCCCTGTCAAAGAAAGCTCTCGGGTTGGTTTGACATGATTTGGTCTTGACAAATCCATGCTGACTGTTATTTATCACTTTATTATCTTCTAGGTGATTGCAAATTGATTTAAGTATTTGCTCTATTATCTTTCCGGGTACAGAAGTTAAGCTGACTGGTCTGTAATTCCCCGGGTTGTCCTTATTTCCCTTTTTATAGATGGGCACTATATTTGTCCTTTTCCAGTCTTCTGTAATGTCTCCCATCTTCCATGACTTTTCAAAGATAATTGCTAATGGCTCAGATATCTCCTCAGTCAGCTCCTTGAGTATTCTATGATGCATTCCATCAGGCCCTGGTGATTTGAAGACATCTGACTTGTCTAAGTAATTTTTGACTTGTTCTTTCCCTATTTTAGACTCTGATCCTACCTCATTTTCACTGGCATTCACTATGTTAGACATCCAATCACCACCAACCTTCTTCTTATTTCACTTTGGAATTACTTGGTGGCACCTCTGCCATTTCCACATTTTCTTTTATTATCTTTCCCACCTCGTTGAGTAACGGGCCTACTCTGTCCTTGGTCTTCCTCTTGCTTCTAAATGTTTTCTACATTTTGTAGGCTCCCGGATGATTAAAACATTTCTGCCCTCTGTCACCTGATTCTGTTTCCTCCCACTACTTTCAGTCTTGATTTCCTTGTCTTCACTAGAAAATTAAGCTGAAAATTATGTTGTTATGAGGAGTTGTGTTAATTAGCATGACATAAAGCATGATTTGAGCACTCTGTAGATGGGGACCATTTTTTAATATATCAGATGATGTTTCAAACTGGAGCCATATGATTAACTACAACCAGCTGATATACTGTTCTTATTTACACTGATTGCACTTATTGATCTCTTGTCTTTCCTCTTTTCCAGTTCTGCCCATACCCTCTTATGCCCATCCATAATACCACTGTATATCTCCCCACCTCTTTTATCTTTGCAGTGGTTCCCTTTTTTATGAAGGTCGGACTTGTAGTCTTCAAAGCCTTCTGTAACCGCCTCCCCGTGCCTCATGTTTTGTTCAGGCTTTCCTCCTGATTGCTCAATTTGTCTCCTGTTCCTGTGGTGCTCCCATATTTGTGCCTTTGTTGTGTACCCTTTTATGCTTTGAACAGTCCTGTTAGTATATAAGTATCTTCCCTTTTATCCTTCAAACAACTCATGAAAACTCATTTAATTGATCACTGGATGTGTGTGTTCTAGTCCTTGACTGGTATGGTTTACGTGTCATAAAATGCTTGTACCCTTAAGGCACTATGGGTTTGGACTAAAGATTATAACTTCAATGGATTTATGCCTAATTACAGCATCTGTGAATTTGGCCTATATCACAAGTAATCGGTGATCAACCAAGGAACTATTATGGAAACCTTTTATTCTTTGAAGTTGTTGCTGCATCTAGTATTGATTTCTCTTGCAAGACAGAAATGGGTTAAGGTAGTAGGAAAGTGATGTTTCATGTTACGTTTATCTGTAAAAAAAAAAAAAAAAAAAAAATACCCCGCTGCAAAGATTTAATTAGCAGTTTGTGTTTTTATTATGGTCTTGCTTGGGGTTTTTTGTTTTGTTTTTAGCAGAGACTTTAGGGATGATCAATTATGATCTTTGTTAAATAAGGCAGTAGTTGTTGGGGATAGAAATGCTACTGACAGATTTGGATGTTAACTACTTCCAGATTTCAGCTAAAATTGGATGCTTTCCATTTTACAGTTTACTACAAACAATGCTATATTTGATTTCCTGTGTCTATGAAGCCTATCTGAGTTCTTGCTGGTTTTTACAAATGTGTTACAAAATCTGAAGATAAATCTAAGGTTGAAGTTTTGAGTGACGAATAACTTTAGGTTAAGCATATAATTCTGATTCAGTAGATGGCTATGAAGGTGAGCGTGATTTTTGTTAAATCAGAGCTCATAATAAGGTTTGTGGTTTAATCAGATAAAGAGATATTGTGTTTGACCTTCCTGAACTACAACCTGTTCTTCATTTGCTACACATTTAGTTTTAATTGAAGTCGATTGTACTAACTGAAATTAAAGGGTATACTCTCCACACATTTTCATCAGACTGTTTTAAAAAAAACCTCCCTAAATGTATGTTATTTTGGAAAGAAAGGAACACTAAACATTAAAAAGCAAAAAACAACAACTAACTTTAGCACTTTATGATACAATGATGTATCAAGTGCTAGTAAATAGTTATTCCATCTGGTGCAGTTCAGATAGTAAAAATTGAAAAACGAACTATTTTTTGGTCAGAACTATTTTTTTCTAATCTCACTTCCTCTTGAAGATAGTAGTATGGACCAGGGCAATTAAAATATTAACTGGACTTCACTTTGACACTGCTAAGCAGTTTGCTTTATCTGAGGGGATTTCTTTGACATTTGGAAATGTTTTTCCTGAAAATTATAGTTTAAAACATGCATGCTTTACCCAGAACTAGTGATAGCACGTTTCACTTCCATATGGGAGAGATGGGGTTCAGTGTTTAGATTTCTCACTTCCCAGGTTCAAAGGGGCAAGGAATTGCTATGAAAACCTTGAGCGAGGAAGAGAGATTGCTAAACAGTAACTTCTCTGACCAATTAGGGATCGTGGCAATGGTCTCTCTAATCATCCTCAGTACACTTCTTCTTATGGGTCTTAGAAAGTGGAGTGGAAAAGTCAGGCTCTCTGGGGCGCCCAGGCACCTACCACTTTGGTACCTCATGAAGTTTAAAAATAAAATTACTCTTCGTACATGACATCACTATGTTACTCAACCCTGTACATTGGTTCCATGAGTTTCTGTACTCTGGTGCATAATGGTTTGTGGGCTTTTCATTTATTGTTGCTTTTCCTGTTACAGGAGAGAAAATTCTGCAGTATTGCTCCCAAATAGGGCTTTCAATTTTATTTTTTTCCTTTTAGTTTATGAATAAAAGTCAGTTTTATTTTGTTTCCAATTACATTTTTTTTAATCTCAGGGATACCACTGTACAGAGCCTTACTCTGCAGCCTTCCGTTACAGATGGCCGTATTACATATGAAGACTCACCACTGGTCAGTATTTAAATTATATTTGTAGATTTGAAAATCTATTTTCATTTCTAAAACTGTTAAAAAATATATTGGAGGCTCCACAAAGGCCAAGGAATAATGGACTAAATTATAACATTCTTATACCTGTGGTCTGGGTACCGTAAACTTTCATGAGAATATTATAATTCAGCAACAGAATCAAATATTGCAAGACATTATTAGCAGTATTGGACAACTTCTTATTGTTTATTTCACGTACATTTTGTGTGCCACAAGCCAATCAGTGTAGTATTCTGGGATCATCTTGTATCTGACATGCAGAAGGAGCATATTATTTATTTCATTTTGGAATTACTTGATGCACTGAAATTTTCCGATGTTTCCCTTCCAGTTTCTAAACACACATCCTACATACCCAGTGACTCAGACTCCTAACACCTGTGCCCCACTCCCTATACCGCCTTCTGCTCCATCCTCCCAAGCAGACTGCTCCTTCTGCTCCATCCTCCCAAGCAGGATCCAGACTGCTTATGTTAGCTACAGTTTTCATCACACCTCACAATCAGCAGAATCTGGTCCTGCCCAACCTCCTCATCTCCTTCCCAGCTGCAGCATCCCCTTCCATCTGGTTCTGCTTTAACAGTATCACTCTTGTCTGTCACGGCAGCTTCACCTCACCTTCACCCCAGAGCAGTGGCATCTCTTCTAGCATTCCTTCTTCATTTCAGTATCACCTGCTGCCCTTCCTCCATACACGCCAATGCATTGCATGTTTGCAAAGCCTTTTCCATGTGTGCACAACCACCATTCATGCACAGGCACATGGTGTGTGCATATGCAAGAGAATCTGTTTCTGCATGTCATGCCATTCACAGAGTTTGGGCTCTGGTATGATAGATGAGGTCTTCTCTCCCAGCAGCATTTGCCCACACATCCACTCCATTAGCTAGACAGAATTCAGAGGTAGTCTTCAATAATATATATGTTAAAAAAAAATGTTTACATAGGAGCCTGTAGTTAGACTTCCAAGTCCATATTCACACACCAAGATCAGTAGTTTAATTTTTCAAAATGCTGAACACTCAACAGTTTCCATTGACTTTCTGTTGGAAGAACACTGGAAGTTAGTGAGAGTTGCCGAGAGTTCAGCTCTTGAAAATCAGGCCACTGATTTAGGAGTCATGGATTTAGGAGTCCATGAACATGGATTTAGGAGTCTAACTTTAGGCATCCAATTTTTAAAATCTTGGCTGTAATTAAAGCTATGTTTTAGGCATGGATATTTTTAGTAAAAGTCATGCACAGGTCATGGGTGTAAACAAAAATTCACGGCTCATGACCTGCCCATGACTTGTACTATATAACCCTGACTAAATCAGGCGCTCTGGGGCAGGGGGCAGCCCTGGGGTGCCACGGGTGCTCAGGGGGGCAGCCCAGGACCCTCACTGGTGCTGTGGGGACAGCGGTGCTGGCAGGCTCTCTACCACGCTCCGCGCGACTCCCCAGAAGTAGCGACATGTCTCTCGGCTCCTAGGTGGAGGCATGGCCATGGGGGCTCTCCATGCTGCCCCTGCCCTGAGCACTGGCTCTGCAGCCACCATCGGCCAGGAAATGTGGCCAATGGCAGCTGCGGGGGTGGCGCTTACGGGTGGAGACTGCCAAGGGAGGGACACGTTGCCACTTCCAGGGAGGTCCAGGAGGTAAGCGCTGCCCAGAGCCTGCACCCCGAACCCCTCCCGTGCCCCAACCCCTTGCCCCAGCCCTGAGCGCCCTCCCACATCCAAATTTCTGCTGCTGCTGGGGGGGGGAGATGCCTGAGCAGCGGTCGGTGCGGCTCCCTAGGGGCTGCCCCAGCTGCTCAGGTGGCCCTTGGGCCAGTTGCACTGTCCACTGCAGAAGTCACGGAGATCCCAGAAAGTCACGGAGTTCATGTCTTCTGTGATCTCCATCACAGATTCGCAGCCTTAGGTGTAAAATATAACTTACCTATTTTTAATTAAAAAATAGAAAGGAAAACAAAGCTGGGGTTCATACACAAGACTAAAATGTGTTTTATTTCAATTCATTGTGTTTGTGTATACACATACATATAGCTACATATGTGTGATTGTGCATGCACGCGTATACATATTTAAACAGAAGTAAATCTGCAATAGTCAATTCTCAGTAAACTATACAGGATTGGGGCTTATCAAAGGAGTATTGTAATACTTTTCTCAGAGGTTTGCTTCCATGCTGATGACGGGTTCGGCTCAATAAAAGCAGTGCAGACTGACCCACATTCATTTTCATCATCTGAGTCAGATGCCATCAACAGAAGGTGATTTTCTTTTTTGGTGGTTCAGGGTCTGTAGTTTGTGCATCGCCATGTTGCTCTTTTAAGACTTCTGACAACATGTTCCACATCTCATCCCTCTCAGATTTTGGAAGGTACTTCAGGTTCTTAAACCTTGGGTCGAGTGCTGTATCTATTCCTAGAAATCTCATGTTGGTACCTTCTTTGTGCTTTGTCAGATCTGCAGCAAAATTGTTCTTAAATCGAACAACATATGCTGGGTGGTTATCTGAGACTGCCTCAACATGAAATATATGGCAGAATGCGGGTAAAACAGCAGGAGACATACAATTATCCCCCAAGGAGTTCAGTCACAAATTTAATTAATGCATTATTTTTTTTAACGCATGTCATCAGCATGGAAGCATGTCCTCTGGATTAGTGGCCAGAGCTTGAAGGGGCATATGAATGTTTAGCATATCTGGCATGTAAATATCTTGCAATGCTGGCTACAAAAGTGCCATGTTGAATGCCTGTTCTCACTGTCAGGTGACACTGTAAATAAGAAAGTGGGCAGCATTATCTCCAGTAAATGTAAACAAACTTGTTTCTCTGAGTGAGTGACTGAATGGACTTGTAGGCTTTAAAGCAGGGGTTGGCAACCTTTCACAAGTGGTGTGCCGAGTCTTCATTTATTCACTCTAATTTAAGGTTTCGCGTGCGAGTCATACATTTTAACATTTTTAGAAGGTCTCTTTCTAGAAATCTATAATATATAACTAAACTATTGTTGTATGTAAAGTAAATAAGATTTTTAAAATGTTTAAGAAGCTTCATTTAAAATTAAATTAAAATGCAGAGCCCCCCCCCCCCCACCCGGACCGGTGGCCAGGACCTGGGCAGTGTGAGTGCCACTGAAAATCAGCTCGAGTGCCGCCTTTGGCATGCGTGCCATAGGTTGCCTACCCCTGCTCTAAAGTTTTACATTGTTTTGTTTTGAATGCAGTTATGTAGCAAAAAAAAATCTACATTTGTAAGTTACACTTTCACAATAAAGCGATTGCACTACTGTACTTGCATGAGGTGAATTGAAAAATATTATTTCTTTTGTTTACCTTTTTACAGTGCAAATATTTGTAATAAAAATAATACAACAAAGTGAGCGCTGTACACTTTGTAGTCTGTTTATAATTGAAATCAATATATTTGAAAATGTCGAAAAACATCCACAATATTTATAATAAATTTCAGTTGGTATTCTGTTATTGTTTAACATTGCAATTAAAACTGCAATTAATCATGATTAATTTTTTTAATAGCGATTAATTTTTTGAGTTAATCGCATGAGTTAACTATGATTAATTGACAGCCCTACTGAAAACAAACATATTTGGTATTAACAGTGTCCATTTCTTTCATCAGTTTTTTAAGCAACAATTTATTAATGCTTTAATATTATATTAGTAATCACTTACTGTCTGTTTTTCTATATTAACTTATAGAGGGTAAATGCAAAATGTTACTAGAAGAAACTGAGAAAGCAATATTGCAGTGTGTGTGTGTGTGTGTGTATGTGTATAATAAATTATATATATGACAGTTCATTTCTTCTGTCTTCTAGGTGAAATCAGTCAAGTTGGGGCATATTCTGGTTATCGATGAAGCAGACAAAGCACCTACAAATGTTACCTGTATTTTAAAAACTCTTGTGGAAAGTGGAGAAATGGTTCTGTCGGATGGAAGGCGCCTTGTTGCCAGTAAGTTGCTTTTATAGTCCACGGTAAAACATAGTATGTTGCCATATTCCAGCAATTTCATTTGTTAAGCCATAACTACAAAAGAGTCTAATGGTCGAAAAAATGTTTGCTGTGCAAACATTAGCAATTAGAGTTTTAAGTGTGGTACTCCTCTGCAGAGAGACTCTGTAAACATGCCCATGAGACACCACGTTAGTGTTTCAGTTATTATTGTCATAGAAAAGTTATTTTCCATGGGAAAAAGGGGTTTTTACTAACTGGCAACCGTCTCGGCTGGGAATTCAAAAATCAAGATGAGCTGTGTCTTCATCACTTCCAGTAATAAGGATGCATTTGACCAAATTGTGCTCTTGGTTACATCTGTGCAGTCCTATTCCTCAGAACGTATTTTGGCCTGCCAGATCCGTATCTTAAGTTTTGGATCCCAGGTTGAATTTTTTCAGGGCTGGCAGTTAGCAAAAATCTTTGTGTGTTTTTTGTTGTTGTTGCTGTTTTACTTGTAAGCTGAGAAAATTTCATCATTGGAATTTCATCAAGTGGAAATCATTGGAGGAAAAAACTGAAACATTGGAATTTTTACAGTTACTTTTCAGAGCAGAGCTGTGCTTGAAGTACATCTTCACTGTTAGTCAATACAATGCTATATGTGTGATGAAAATAGAGGTGATGTTTTTCTTTTAAACAGATTAGGAGCACAGATTTAAGTGTGAATAAAGTAATTATTCAGTATTCAAGTGATATAATACCAGAATTATGCTAGGTGACCACAAATCTCTAGGGTGTCATTTAAAAGAAATAGTATCTAGTTTTTTAAATTAATATCCTGGTTGTGTTATTGTGAGAAGTTTCCCTGTGGTACCAATGAAGATATGCTTCCAGGGAGCAGGTGGAGAAGCCCAGCCTGAGCCAGTTGCACGTTCTCTGCACACGTGGCTCTGGCTTCTCACAGATTCCCAGGGGTCTTCAAGTTTGTGGACAGCGTTTTTTGTAGGAGGGCAAGCCCCAGATCTCTTTCCTTGCCTCACACAGGGCAATGTCTAGAAATCTCTACAAGGGGTTTCTTATGGATATATCTTGTGCTATCAACCTTATCAAGTTTTACTGAAGGCACAAGTTGTTCTGGTCCTGAGATATTCAATGCATCGTTGAGCTTGGAACGATTATTCCTCTAGGTTTATGAAACAAAATAATTATAGTGCCTAGAGCTCTGATAGTGGAGCAACATGCTGATAAAGACTTCGGTGTTTTTTTGAAGATGTACAGATTTCTATTGTTTGGCTCATAAATGGCAAAAACTAAAACATTTCTAACAATCTGTTTTCCAGATCCTGCTAATGTAGATGGGAGAGAAAATGTAATAGTAATTCATCCTGATTTTAGAATGATAGTTCTAGCAAACAGACCCGGATTTCCCTTTTTGGGAAATGATTTTTTTGGCACACTAGGTAAGTGATTTGTATTAAATGGGAGCCCTGTAAATCAGGTATATTTAATGGTATTGTGTGTGGGAGAACATTAGCTTTCTTTCTTTTACTTGATCTCATGGTGAGAGAAAGGGTGGGGTGGTTGGGGTGGGGAGAGGATCCCTAAATCTGTTACTTCCAGGTCCAAGGCAGGACGCTCATTGCCTCACACGTGACCCTGTTTGGGATGGACATCTGTTCAGCAAAAAAGTAAGTTCTACATAAGTCCTGTGGGCAAGAGTAATCCAAGGCCTTTCCGGGAAAGTGGTCTTCAAGCACAAATGTTTTGCAGCCCTAATGGGGTGTCCGTGTTGTAGACCTGTTCTCAGTGAAATGCACCCAGCAACACTGGCCCAGGATGTCTTTACTATTCCATAGAACTTTCCCATGGTTAAATATTTCCTCTCCTCCTGCTCACATGGAGACTCCTAAAGAAAACTGCTTTTAGTCATAATTGCCCCAGACTAGCCAAAGCTTAGTTCTACCTTTTAATGCTATTTCCAGGGGTCAAAACCCCTCTGCTTTCATGTCAAGGTCATCTTCAGCAGGGCCTAGTAATGACCCTACATCCATATGCTCTAAGCCTCTTAGGTTTGAATCAGAGCACTCCTGAAAGATTTGATCTTTCTCCACTATTCATTTAGCTCCCTGATGCCTTGAGTGAGTTATAAAAGTGATCCTCCTCAGGTTTTGTGATCTTCTGTTCAAGCATCCTGTAAGACTGTATTGTGTCCCCAGCCCACGAAGAATCGACACTTTTATTTTCCAAATATAAGCAAAAAGAACAAAACAGCTCATGGTGTGCTCAAGAACTGCAACTTCCTGGGGGCATTCCCCTTTGTCTTTCAGTCTCTCCTGCTTCAAGGCCTATGGCAGGATTCTCCTGAACTCCTTTAACAGAGCACCTCCTAAGGCTTTCTTCTTGGAGGCTCTTTTTCCCTCCAATAGGTTCCCACTGCCTGTGCCTGCTCCTGCTCCCTGAGCAATCCCCCTTCCATACTGAGAGCCTGGCTCATTATAGCCCTGGGGTGCTCCACTCTCATAATTGGTCCAACTGGGAGCATCTGTTCTAGCACAGGGGAGCTGAACTTCCTTCATTTCCAGGGGCCAGACACCCTGTGACACTTCTTCGGTCAGACAATTTGTGCTGCTTCTTCTTGAAGTTGGTTTCTGGCTATTGATCTCCTTAGCCAAGACAGTGGTAAAGCTCTCCATACTTTCCCACAACTGTGTGTATTGGTTCTTCATAGTAACAAGTTGGTCCTTTACACATGTCCTAGTTTTTGCCAACATTTTGCCCCCTTTTCACCTAGGCAAGATATACTTCCCTTATGATTTTCCCAGTTCTGAACCAGGAATGGAAAACACCTTGTCTCTTTGACTTCAGAAGCATGTTCAAGGTGCAGTTAGATAGAAGCAGAAAAATAAATCCCCCTTTTTCCTGTTCTCTTCAAGAGTTCAAGGGAAGACTTTCAGATGTTCAGTTATGCAATGGCCAAATGGATCAGGTTTGGTTTCCATAGGCCTTCAGAAATTATCTGTGTACTGAAATTTATTATCCAGTCCACCTCCCTGACTGAGAGGAGGTGGTAGTGGACAAGTTTTGCAAAGCTACCTCCTCTGGTCTAAACAGGCATTTGTGGAGACAGCACTTATCTGCAGAGTGCTTAGAGCAGGACTTCATGAAGAAGTTCTCCTTTCCAGGGAACTACAGTGACGGGTCAGAGGTTCCTGTTTCATCTTTTGGGGGGGAGGGGGGGGGCAACCTTGCCTTCAGGCATTTCTAATTCAGCCTTCAGTCTCTTTATTCAGGAAGAGTGACTTAAGAATTTTGTATTTTCAGAGGTAACTAGTGATTTTTGGATGCCTGGTTTTTGTGTGACCAGCATGAGATGACTTCAAGTGGCCTGATTTTTCAATGGGTTGGTCCTCAGTACTTTCTGAAGGCTTTCAGGGTTTTTCAACTATACTAGGTGGATACTAAGATCTGTCTTTTTATTAAGGCTTAAATGCATGCAATATATTTTTTTTATTTTAGGGGACATTTTTAGCTGCCATGCAGTTGATAATCCCAAACCACAGTCGGAACTGGCTATGCTTAGACAGTATGGACCAGATGTTCCTGAGCCAATCCTTCAGAAACTGGTGGCTGCTTTTGGAGAACTGAGGAGCTTGGCTGACCAAGGAATTATTAACTATCCTTATTCAACCAGAGAAGTTGTAAATATAGTAAAACATTTACAGGTACAATATGCATTATCTTGAATTCAAAAGAATGCAATAAATTAAATGAACAGTAATGCAATATACTCTTTGAAAAACCTTCAAGTGTTGTAGATAAAGATTTTTTTTAAAATAAGTAATAAATCAAATTTGTGGATGGAAGGATTTGTCCAGTAACTGCTTTTAGAAAGGGTAACAATATCTAGATGCTCAGATAGCACGGTGATAGGGGTCTTATATGTATGTTGGTAATTAGATCTTTGTGAACATTTATTCATAAGTGTGTACAATGCATACGGTACATTTTTATCTTTCATTATATTCTTTGTGTGTGTGTGAGAGAGAAAGTGAATCTATTATGCATTGTTGATATTGGTCTTTCTGATAGAATTCCCTGCGCTTTTATAAGAATAACATAACTTAATAATTTACACTTTTGCCTGCTGTTTCGTTTTTGATTTACATTGCCTTTATGGGAAATTGAACACTGTTGCTTAAGAATAATAGATCAAAAATCATATTGTATTGTCAAAATTGTACATGAATATGTCCTTGGCAAATAGTTGCTCATGTACCTTGATTGCCTCACACAGTCAAGGTGCAATATCCTGAATTCTGATTAAATAATAAAGTTAAAAGGTTAAAGTTAGGTTTTGATTTGTGCTAATAGAAGAATAGCTTTATAACTTGAAGAATATTTGCTGCTTATTTGAATACGGGATGTTTGTATTTTCTACTATTTATAATCTGTGATGTGTAGGTAATTTAATTATTATAGTGCTATTTCTTAGATTTAAGATCATACAGTGTTAAATTTATATTTCTTACAAATATTGTTGTAATAATTATTTTAATATAATATCTCTTATTGTAAGTTCTTTGACAAATGTACCATTGCTACCTGTATGTTCATACAGCACAATGGGGCTGCATGGTGGTGGGTTCAGAGGGGGAGGCGTGTCAAATTTGTGTGTGTGGCACTAAGATGGTATGACTGAGAAATAGTATAGTTTTTTTTTTAATTACAATGATACTTATTCCTAGTAATTCTAGATTTCTGGAGCAGGGACTTTGTCATTCTGTAGTTTTAGTTGTGCCTAGGACAATAGTTCTTGAATGCAGATGTGCTTTGGGTGCTCTCGTAATATCAATACAGCATAACAACACTGATCATTTGAATGTTTATGAAGTAATAACTATCCTGGGCTGAATGAGCTACAGGTCTGAAAGCTGAGGTGTTCCCACCAAATAAGAAAGGGGAATACTTTATTGGCCAGGTCATAGTGATTTATCAGATTAATAGAAATGAGTATTATGTTATTAATAATATTAATAAATTAAAACAAATAATCAGATTTAAATGAAAGAGAAAAAACTGCCAAACTGCTGAAAGGCAGATTTGTTTAGAATTAAAACTACCTTTTTGGTTCTTCCTTCCTAATGCCACACCCCCCAAATAATCTGTAATTAGAATATATGTTGTAATGTCAGATGTCCCCAAATGACGATGTTACACCACCTTATAAGTTATTTTTCGTAGTCCACAAGAAGTGTACAATATTTGAAAAAACACTGCTTTGTTAGTTTTCTGATAGAGGTTGTTTGGGGAAAGCTGTGGCAAACAGTATGAGAGTTTGTTCTCTTCCTCAGTTTCCCTCACTGAAGTCAATTAGTGCAGAGTTACTTTCTGGGAACAGGGTATTGGTGTGTGGGCTGAGATTTCCGAAAGATGCCTGTGTGCCTTTTGTGCCCGCTTTGGTAGAAAGACTAATGTATGTAGTGTAAATAAACAAGCTGCACTGAGTAAATATGCAGATTGCATCACTGAGTTCTTCTTCAATGCAAACCGATCTCCAAGGCGCTGACATCTGCTACTGCTTAGCAGAGGGCCGGCAGGTTACAGTAAATTGTGTTTCAAAACTGACCAGTAAAGAAGGGGGTGGGATTAACGTAATGTAAACAATTAGTGTAAACAAAAATATAATAGTTATTCTGGAGTAAGGACCTTGCCAGCCTTCAGGGAGGGAAGGGTGAGGAGGAAAGGAAGGAGGGAAATGAGTCAATGAACAATGCTGGCCTGTAGGAAGGAAAGAGGTAATTTAGTCATATGGTTAAACAATTTCCTTTACAGCAGTTACACAGCCTCACTTTCTTTGTACTCATGTTTTTGTTTTCTTTCATGTAATTTTGGAATTTTTTTTGCTTCTGCAGAAAGGGGTTAGAACAGGGTCGGGCAAGGTTTTTGGCCTGAGGGCCTCATCGGATTTCAGAAATTGTGTGGAGGGCCGGTTAGGGGAGGGAGTCATGGCCGGGCTCCCACCTCCTATCTGCCGCGCCCCTCCCTCCCCCAGGACTCCTGCCCCACCCAACTCCTGTTCCCTGATGCCCCCTGCCCCATCCACACACCCCCGCTCCCTGTCCCCTGACCGCCCCCGGATTCCTGCTGCCCCATCCAACTCCTCCTCTCATTACTGACAGCCCCCCCCGGACCTCTGTCCCATCCATCCACCCCTTCTCCCTGTCCCCTGACTGCCCCTGGAACCTCTTCCCCTGACTGCACCCTGACGCCCCATCCAATCCCCCCCTCCTTCCTGACTGCCCCCCGGGGATCCCTGCCCCCATTTAACCCCCTATTCCCCCCCGACTGCCCCAACCCCTAACCACAGCCCCGCCCCCTGACCACCACCCCGAACTCCCCTGCCCTCTCTCCAACCCCCTGCCCCGCCCCTCCGCTCCGTGTCCCCTTACCACACTGCCTGGAGCACTGATGGCTGGCGGTGCTACAGCTGCGCTGCCCGGCTGGAGCCGGACCACATTGCCGTCGCCACCGACACCACGGAGCACAGAGCACCGGGTCAGGCCGGGCTCTGCAGCTGCGCTGCCGCAGGCGCTCACAGCCCCGCCGCCCAGAGCACTGCACCGGCAGCAGGGCGAGCAAGCTGAGGCTGCGGGGGGCAGGGAGACAGCAGGGGAGGGCCGGGGAGGAGCCTCCCGGGCCAAGAGCTCAGGGGCCAGGCAGGACACTCACTGTAGTTTGCCCACCGCAGGTTAGAAGCTAAGGCAATATCTTTGTTTTTGGCAGAAAACCTGAAAATTTTGAGTGTATGAATCAGAAGTAATAGTACAAGTGATTATTCAAATCTCTGCATTCTGACTGTCAGCCAATCAAAGTACAATGATATGCATACTCTGTCATTATGGAGACATAAACCCATAGAGATTATGAAAATAAGTCACCCACAGCCAGTCAAAATCCAGGGATTGCAGAACTGAGGAAAACTGTTAAGCTGTGTTCCAATAACAGTTCAGCATCTTTGAGAAAACTCATGCTGAGAAAATCATTTCAGTAAAATGTTTTAGATTGAATAATAGAATACAGTGTTAATAGGTTGCTACTGTGCTTGCTGTTTCTTCAAAAAAGTAGTTTTAGCAAAGTATTTGGTAAGATGTCAGGCTACATGGAATGTATATGCTGACGTGAACAGAAAATCCATCTAATCTTCTTTATTTTTGGGAATGGCCATGGGAGTAGTTTAAAGTAGATTGCAATAGTACCTGTATTCACATTTCACATAAGCTTAGATTCACATAAAGTACTTTTTTTTTTTCCAGCCATACTATGTAATGACTTTAAGCATAAAATATATCCAGTGTGAAGCTGCTAAAAGCAAAAACTGTTTTTGTTTTCAAAAATAACCAGAAATCTAGGAGTAAAATATTAAAGTACTCCAAGACACTCATAGAAGTGTTACTTATAATGGAAAGACTCAGTGAATGAGAACTGGATGTACTGATGGGGAATCAATATTTTGTCTGCTAATCTGGTTTTAAAAATCAATATCAAGTAAATGGTTTTTAAAGACAGACAAATTTTGTGCTTCAAGTAAACTGTCAGTTCCATTTTTTGATAAACCGTTTTCTAGCCAGATATTAAAAATTTGCTGAATTTGTACCTTTTGAAACAATAGAGCTCAATTTTAAAAAATGTAGTTAAGTGACGAACCTATTAACAAGTTCTCTAGTTCAGAACAGTTTTTGTGAAAGTGATGATCATCTGCCTCTAAAGAAATAAAGTTCATATAATATAATATTGGTACAGGAAGCACAGAGATATCAGTTTCAGTGACGTGAGGGATGTATGTCAGAAGAAACAAAATAGTTCAAAAGAGGATAAAGAGACTATTGGGTGGTTGGATAACATTTGAGTCAATTTATTAAAGCTTTTGCAGTTTCCTCTGTAAGCTACATGAAACAATAAATGTAGAGCAAGTGAGGCTAATCATTATCCTCTAGCGTATTAAAATACTGAAAGTTACTAATTAAATTGGTGAAAGCTTGTTGGTTACACTTCGTAATAGAGGGGAAGAATGTGAGTTATTACTAAGAAACGCTATATAAACATAACTATTCATCATTATTACTGTTTTATTATTCAAAATATACTCACTCTGTACTGTTAATTACATGATAATTTGCTTTACTTTTGCAGAAATTCTAAAGTTCAAGATATATTACACCATGTTTTTCAGTTACATTTACAGTATATACAAGTACTGATAAGTTCTATTTCCTACAGTATCTATTAAATATATCTTGCAGAATATAGAAGTTGTCCAAGTATAATTTTGTTGCAGGCAGGATGGTTTTATGTGCTAAGTAGTAACAATATAAATAGATATTTGTGCTTTTAATTTTGGATAGTGTGTGCAGTGGATCTGCCTGATATACATCATGATAAATGCATAGATTATTTTCTCTGCAATATATTTATTTTGATTCCAGGATAGTGAAATTATTTAGTGCTATAAGTCTTATTTGTAGAAAGGAATTTAGTAGTTCAGAAATGTCAATTAACTTTTTCAACAGGGATTCTATCTAAAATGTTGCAACCAACTTAACTTAGAACATTTATCAGAGGACTTTTTTATATTTTATTCAGTAAGGAATAGCCACATTAAATGTGTTGGGGGCAGCTAGAGAATGACTTGTACAATCCCACAATTACATATTTTGCTAAGCAAATAATTAGCTAAGTAATAATGCAACCTTTTCTATAGACTCCAGATATGCAAAATTTGTAGGACGTATTCCTGTGTATGTACACCTCTCCCCCGATATAATGTGACCCGATATAACATGAATTCGAATATAATGCAGTAAAGCAGTGCTCTGGGGGGGCTGGGCTGCACACCTTGGCGGATCAAAGCAAGTTTGATATAACGCAGTTTCACCTATAATGCGATAAGATTTTTTGGCTCCCGAGGACAGCGTTATATCGGGGTAGAGGTGTATTATATATATGAGTGCTGTAGTATTCTGTGGTACACACATGAAAGGGCTTGTCTATACAGCGATTTAGTGTGCAGCAAGCAAGCCAGGGTGTGAATGTAGAGTGCACTAGCTTTTCATGCACTGACTGATCATGTGGACCCTGCTACCATTCAGTAAAAACTCCATTGTGTGCTTTGATGTACCACTGTTTCAGACAGGAGAATGTCAAAGTGCGCTATGGAACTTTTAGCATACAATAGCAGGGTCCACACAGTCGGTTAATGTGTGGCGTGCCAGTGTGCTGTATTTTCACACCGTGGCTTGCCACGCACTAGATCACCAGGTAGAAAAGCCCAAAGAATGAAATGATATACAGCTACCGATACCTCTGCTACTAATGACATCCTCATCTACCATAATATATAGTTGGGTTTAGATATTGTATGCATAATGTGCATGTTATTTTAGAAACTGGACATTTCAGGAAGCATGGGAAAGCATTGAATGCCTGGATTCTGAGTAAGATGATGATTGGGATGACTGACCAAAACAGTAATGAGAATTTTTGGTGTGGGGGGTTATTCTAATATTTGTACATACTTAGTTTGAATCTTTTTTAAATATTTGTTTAAATATTTGTTTTAAAATTATCTCCCAGATTTCTACAGTTACTAAAATATGATCTGCACTAGTAATGTGGCTATGGCAGTCATTTGGGGCCAGACTGTGAACCCTTTATTCCACTGGTCTGCAGTTACTTGCACAATTGGGACTCTTATGCGGGTAATTGCTACCAAATAAGACTGATGGGTTCACAATATGTCCCTTGGGAATTTTTTGTCCCTGAAAACACTTATGCATGTGCTTAACTTGACTACTATGAGTAGTCTCACAATGGTGGTAAGGTTAAACATGTGCATACATGTTTGTAGGAATGGGGCCATGGTCACTTAAGGATGGGTGAGATGGGGTTTACAAACCCCATACTGAGCATAGACAAAAGGGAGAGGAGAGTCGTCCCTGCTGACAGGCTATCAGGCTGCTCGCACCCCTGCCCAGCTGCCAGAATTGCCAGTCCTGAAGGTATGCACCTGAATCTGTGACCGATAAAGAAAACAAGCCCAGCTATAAAGGAGGGAGAACAGAGAGGGAAAAGGGAGGCAGAAAGGCCTGGGATAGCAGAGGGGGCAACAGCCCCATGCCAGGCTGAGTACTAGATGACTACTAGAGCTCAGTATTTAGATGTAGGAATCAGATGTTTTGTTTAATTTAAACAGAAGTTGTCTTTCCAGGAAATAAATATACCATTTGTTTTATTGCTTCATGACAAATAAGCATAACATTTCTCTCTCAACTGGCTTTAGCAGTTTAACAATACAGACTAACTACAATATAAAATATTTTACTACATGCAATAACTTAGATGTGTGTAATATGATACATGTTGGGGTTTTGTTTCTGTGCAGAAATTTCCAATTGAAGGACTTGCAAATGTGGTTCGAAATGTGTTTGACTTTGACTCCTACAACAATGAAATGCGTGACACTTTGATCAGCACTTTGCACAAACATGGGATACCGATTGGAGCAAAACCTACCAGTATACAGCTGGCCAAGGAGTAAGGCTAACCTAATGTATATTAAGAACACTTATCTGTGTCAGCCATTTTTCTCTTTCTTTTATTTTGCTGCTAATTGATTAACAACAACCTGGGATACTTGAAGCTAAATACTCTTATGGTTGAAGTTTTATTTTCTGCAATAATGGACAATTATATTTTTACCAATAAATTTAGTAGTTATAAATTACTAATTTTTCATCTCTATTTAATGTCCATGTAAATGTTAATAGTATGAAAAACAGATACAAACAAATAAAGGGAAATATTTGTTTCTTTCTCCGTCTGTGTTTTTTTTTTATTGAATTACTACAGATCTTTTCCTATTTGCCATTAAACTCAGAAGCAAAACAAATCCCTTTGTCTTCAATGGGAGCAAGAAATGGTCCTTAATCCTTAGCTCTATAAAAATACATCATCATAGCATGTCAGAGCACTTAGGCAGGCAACAAGAAGGATTTTAAAATTTGCTTATATCCAGATCCCCATTATTGTTTAATAATCATGGCCATTGAACTTGTTATACTATGTACTATTTGAGAGATCAGAAAAAAAAATAGCCATTTTTAAAATAAAAACCTAAATTGTAAAATCACAGCTGATTTAGCTCACACTTTGCACTTCACATGGATGCCTGTCGTTTTCTTCCGTCTGATAATACGTTATTTGATAAATAAACATAATTACATACATTTTATTTTTATTTTTTTAAACTTCCTCTGAGATGTTTTGAAAAATCTAATATATCTTTTAAGGAATCTCAGAAAAAACAAACCATTAAACCAGTCAAGTAACTGTTTATGGAGAAACAAATATTTCCCTTTTATAATAAAGCGAAGGATGGGTTATGGAAAATTCAGTTTTACATAGGATTATACTACTTTTATGTTTGCTTAGAAGCAGCTGAATTGACTCCACTGACAAAATGTCTTTATCAGTTGTCAGTGTGTAGATTTCTCCTGCAGGAGCACCACTATAATCATGCCTAGCAACCTACATAGATGTTTTGAAGAAGACAGGCAGTCTAATGACTATGGTATAATTTTTCCTCTGGATGTCTGAGGAATCACGTGTCTGAGGAACTCAATGCCTGAGTAACTACCATATGCATCAAGATGACAATATACCCCTAAAACTGGTGCCACAATCTCCATAATTTACGTACTAAAAATCAGTTGCTGAATTCTGTTTGAAGGACTATAAAGTGGGTTTGAGTTAGAATGATAGTTTATATTTGATAAGTTGGCATTTTATTTAATTTAAATAAGGATTTTAGAAAAATAAATGAACGGTTTGTTTTTATTGGCTATGGTCTTACGAGGCCAATGGTTTTTATTGGCTTTATGCTAACGAGGCCAATTAAATTAAGCACTGACCCCCCCACACACACTTGGTAAAGCAACTCCTATCTTTTCATATGCTGTATATATATACTGCTTATTGTATTTTTCACTCCATGCATCTGATGAAGTGGGTTTTAGCCCACGAAAGCTTATGCCCAAATAAATTTGTTAGTCTCTAAGGTGCCACAAGGACTCCTCGTTGTTTTTGCTGATACTGACTAACACGGGTACCACTCTGAAACCTGTTGATGCATTGTTTCACTGGTACAGGAATTCTACTGCATATGTTAATATATTTGATACAACAGTTTGTGAATATTTTATTTTATTTTATTTTATTTTAATATACTGAGCTTTTCATATTTAGCAGAGGTGAATTTTTGTATTTGTTCCATATCACTTTATCCAAAAGACATCTACAAGCAGGAATTATTTAATCTACCACTGAACCAGAGTGGAATGTGATAGCTGTTATTTATCTATGTAGGAACAAAAGCATGCTAGGCACACGAACAACACACAGGGCTATTACACAGCAGTTTAGGACAAGAAACGCAGAAGAAGACTGTATCCAGTTAAACCTCAGGATGAATTTAGGTGGGCAGAATGTAGTTGTCCATTCTGGAATTTTTGCTTGGACTCTAGAATGAATAGGCCTATTCTTGTGAAAAGGGTTAGGAGATCATTAATGGCCAGTAAAAAGGGATTCCTGCAATATGAGTTGTTTTATGGAAGGGATCAGTGTAGCCTACAGAATCTCACTCAATGTCTCCAAAGGTAAATGAATTATAATAGATCCATGCTCCATGGTTTCAGGCTTTGGCATGAGATTTTGTAGCAGGTTGTCAAGCTTAAAAGAACCAAGAGCCCTCAGAGAAATCAGTTGTGTTCAGAGGCCAGCAAACAAAATTATAAACTTCCAAAAGCCATTTCCCCACAAGAGAGGCTGACTAGGTAATCACAGATACTTTTGAGGAAATGCATCTAACTAAACAATTCTGTAAGATGGGGAAAATTCAGTGTGATTCTCCAGTTGATTATCAGTTGCCCATACAATATTTTTCTTAGCTAATTTAACTGCAGATGTTTTTTTCATTCACATATATCTTATATTTTTAAAATGTACTAAACTATTTTCCTCGATAATATACTTTGCGTTTCTTAACAGCCCTTAATTCAGTGATCTCAGTATACTTTCACAAACATTAACTAATCAGTTTACAATATCCTTGTTAAATAGTTATATATAAAAGATCACTTCACATGCCACTGAGAGTCAATCACTTCTGCAGCAGTTGTTCAGGACAAGAAGCGAAGGAAACTATCATAGTTAATTGAAACTGCCAGGAAAACGTAAGACCTGAGATGGAATTTGGCCAGGACACCAGATTAACACTACTAAATTCACAAATGCTGTGAGGTCTTTAACTGTTCTGGACATTTGTTCACCATTCTAGACATTTGTTCATGACTGACACAGAGGCTACTTACCGAGTCACCAGCATCACATCTTGTAGCATATTTGTTCTTTGGAGCTTGCTCCTGTCCAAGTACTGAGTAATAGGACTCTCTGTACTTTGAGATCTTGTCTGATAACAGTAGAACAGTAGACATGAGTGTCATGTGTTACTTTGAAAAGTTATTTTTTGTACATTTTCTGTTTTTGCCTTTTTAATTTCCCCATGCTATTTTGGAAATATTAACTAGGAACATCCAATTGAGCTTCTTTAAGCCATTCATTATTTTATCACATCTTCTCTAGATTTCCAATTTTCCAAGCCAGAAAATACATCGCCCATTCCCATTTTAAAATCATCTGAACCTTTTTCTAATTGAGCTGGTTTGAAAATATCTCTGAGAGGTTAATCTGTGGCCAGATAATAGATTATGGGCATGTCCTGGCTCCCAGGATCCTGTGAGTTAGCTGAGGTTTTTTTGGTATTGCCTGTCAAGTAAGGAGTGGGAGAGTATAACTCCATTCTCTCTGCTCCCCTCTATTTAAGTCAGGGTATCTTTATGATTTTTACAATATCTTTTGATAAGCTTAGTGTTGTAGAATTGATGTTTATAAAGACAAGATGACTTACCTACCTATCCTGTTCTTGGAAGGTAGTGATTATAATTGGTCCCCACTCACCCAAGCACACTGGAAAGCTATTGTTTTTATCTATTATTTTTCCTTTTGATTGATCTCTGATGCAGCTGGAGGCTGTGTATGAAATAACACACATCAGGTTGTGCACTGTTCATCAGATCTCCACACACCTTAGGTTTGCTGAGGCCCATGCAGCAGTAGAGTGCCTCCGTTCACATTCACTACTTGTGCACACCATGGAGTGTATTATTACACCTAAAATTGGGGGAAGGCAGTTTGCAGGAATTTAAATATCATACATGTAATATTTAAGCCCCACCCTGCCAGAAAGTACTCTGTTGTCCGTTCTAACTCTAGGAAATTACTACATTGAGCTCTGTGGTGTTTACATGAAATAGGACTGAATAAAGAGAGACTGAAGCCCTCTGAATTTTGTCCTGAAATAATTTAAAACAAACAAACAGCTGGTGTGAGGATATCTTGCACATCTTCCTTTTTCTTCTTTACTGCATACCTTGTTCCCCATTCCTTCCCTCTCCTGCTATTGGTGAGTGGGTCTTCAGTTGCTAAGCTGCTGCTTCTGTAAAATTGTCTTGTTATTGTGATCCATTCCTCAGCAGTTCTCTCCCTGCTTTGTGTATCACTGAGCTGATCTGTGGTAGTGAAAACATAAAGAGCTGGGTAGGACTGTGCAACGGGGACTGTATGGAGAGACAGGGTGACAGTGACTTCCTTCAAGCCCTATTCTTCTCTGTTGAGTGACTGGTCAGGCTGTTCCCATAAGGGGAAGGGGGAGAAAGGAAAGATGGGAAGAACCATTTAATTTTTAGTCTTCAGTCATCAAGTTGGAGGCAAGGGCAACTTCAAGCTGCTTGAATTTTTTAATGTCTCTTTTTTTTCCTTTGTGTCTCACGGATAAGAAATAGGAAGGTCATTAAACTGAAATCTTAAATGATACAAATAAGACTTTAATCAAAAGTTGTTTGTTTGAAGTGCCATGATCTGGTTAGCAAAGAACATAAGAACGGCCATACTGGGTCAGACCAAAGGTCCATCTGGCCCAGTATACTGTCCTCTGACAGTGGCCAATGCCAGATGCCTCAGAGGGAATGAACAGAACAGGTAATCATCAAGTGATCTATCCCCTGTTGCCCATTCCCAGTTTCTGGCGCAAACAGGCTAGGAGTATCATCCCTCCCCATCATGGCTAATAGCCATTGATAGAACTATCCTCAATGAATTTATCTAGTTATTTTTTTAACCCTGTTACAGTCTTGGCCTTCACAACAAAGAGTTCCTCTGGCAAAGAGTTCCACAGGTTGACTGTGCACTGTGTGAAGAAATACTTCCTTTTGTTTTAAGCCTGCTGTCTAGTACTTTCAGTTGGTGACCCCTAGTTCTCGTGTTATGAAACATTCCATCCCACCTTTGATTCACAAGACTGTGAGTTCCCCAAGTCATGCCTGAGTTATAAAAGGTATATATCAGTTATAAAAAGTATATATCAGTTCTGATAGCTACCTTCAGAAAACACAAATTACAAGTAATTTGATTGCTATAAACTTAGTCTCTCCATTTTTAGTGGACTCAAAAACTCCATTTATATTTTGCCTCTAGATAATTATTTTCTGACAAATTCTCCCATTAGACTGCTGTACATGAAGAAAATCAAACTAAATAACAATTTTGTGTAGAATCACCATGTTGACTAAAGGTTTTGGGCCAATCTCCTCCTCTTTACAAAGACATTACTTACATAACCGCCTCATACTCAGTAGTGAATCCTGGATCTAGAGCCCACAGGGTAAAATAGTCAAAAAGTAACAATTTAAACAAAATGGATCTAAAGGATCTGACAGGTTGATTGTCAATCAAAGAACTGACACGGAAATAATTCAGTGGAATTGACTGTTAGGTGTTGGTCCTTCTTCCATATGATGTCACATTAGGGGTCTCTAGAGACATAAAAACAAACAAGCTTTAGCTTTTGATGAAGAGTGTGAATAAGAGTTCTTGTTTGATACTGTAGATTATCATTCCAGAGAATGAAAGAGTTTGTGTAGAACTTTCTTTCTAAATCTTAAACTCACAAGTTCCCACTACCTCTCACACCTTTGCCAGTGACTCAGTGATCAGAATGGCCATGCTGGATCAGTGCAATTGTCCATCTAGCCCAGTATCCTGTCTTCTGACAGTAGGCAATGCCAGGTGCCCCAGAGGGAATGAACAGAACAGGTAATCATCAAGTGATCCATCCCCTGTCACCCATTCCCAGCTTCTGGCAAACAGAGACTAAGGACACTTCAAAGCATGATTTTGCATCCCTGCCTGTCCTGGCTAATAGCTATTGATGGACCTATCCTCCATGAATTTATCTAGTTCTTTTTTTAACCCTGTTATTAATAGAGGATTTATAAACTCATGATATTTTCATGAATTGTCTACATCTCAGATTTAAAACCAAGGCTCTAATCTTTGACATTTTCTTCAGGACATGACCCAATTTCAAACGGGTCTAGTATATCTCTCACTTGATAAGTTCTAATTGCCTCTCAAAAGGAGCATGTAGCTTTTCCAAAGACTGAAGAAAATTGTAAAATTTCATAGATAGTCATAATTATTAGTAGGTTCATCCATCTATAGTGCACTACACGTGAGAGTTATGTGTAAGGAGTTCAAAACTAAAATCTAAGTCCTTGTGACGTTGATGCTACTGTTCCCACAGAGAAATTTAAATTCATGTTCTTCCTTCATAACACCCCCCCCCCCCCCCCCCAATGGATCAAACTCAGGCTTGGCCAGAAAATCATTTTGAAATCCAAAACAAAACTCTTAGTGTGAAATTTATTTTCATTAATAAAACCAACATTAGTAACTGACTCTATACTCCTCTATGCATAAATGCATCTATCTTCGGGTTATATTGCATTAAAGAGTATACCCTAAATAACTGTTAATGATTGGATTGGATGTCATAACCTGAACTGTGTTATACTTGCATTTCTTTTGGGTCTGACTTAATTTTGACTCCTGATGTGGGAGAAAACTGGCCAGACTGGTTAGGAAACAGATGAAAAAGGTTGAGACACTGTGAATAGATTCATTCAAAAATATTAATCTTTTCCAGTCAATGTTAAAAACAGACCTCACACTGCAAATAATTAAACAAGGGGAAATTGAAGATAGGAAGCAATTACAAGAAATATAGTTCTCATACCTTGGTATTGACTGATGTTGTAAATAGGTGTAGGGTCATAAAAACTGTCTTCTCCGAGCTGGTTAACTAGGGAATTAAACGTAATGGAAAACAATGCCTGTCAAGCTAGTTTAAATTCAGCCCAGATTGCATCACCAAAAGTCATTACCATTTTATGGCTGAACATTGACCTATGTGAAATGCTTTGGTGGTTTCAATCCATTTCCTAATTCAATATCACAAAACCTATTGTTGGCAACTTTATTGAGAGGCTCAGCAAATGGACCGAGGACTGAATCGGTATGGAGATTGAACTACTCTCTCACCCCAAAAGGTGGCCCTTCCAGTTTGATTGAGGTACATGGGCAGAACAATTATTAGAATATTTTAATTTATTTTTCTTGTGCTATTCAGAAAGATTAGCAAATGTAATTGTTCATTCCTAAAGTTGGAATAGAGAGAGATTAGAGGGGTGCTCAGACCTAGGGTTTTGATTTGGGGCCCCCTCTCTGCCCAAAATATCTAAAAGAAACAAACCTCCTTTAATTTAACAGAGCCTATTATTTTTACAGAATTCTGATTGTAGGAACAGACACAGACAAATAGAACACGAGAGATCAAGCACAGACAACAGTCTTGGAGAACTTACTTAAAATAGATTTCAGAGATGTATTTTTAGAAGGAGGGAGAGGGTTGTCTTCTATTCTCATGCCAAGTTTTGTAGTTGTGCAATAAACGTAAGAGGTTTAAATAGTGTTTAGAAATATCTTGCACACGCTCTCAATTTTCTTACTCTAGAAGCAAATTAAATACATGCTACATGCCAACTAGTTCCAAATAAGAGAGATCAAAAGGAAATGTTCTGATACTGTGTCTTAGCATATCAGTTCATTGGTTTTAATGTAATTATTCTGCATTAACAAAACTTTAAATAATTTTATTAGTTGCAAATCACTTGAGAGAGAGTAGAGGAAGAACAAAAATGTGTGTACTATAGTCTGTGAAATTACTTTATCATATACCAATATTTTCAGTTATTACAGAAATTATCTTTTACAGTGGCCCACATGTTCTCTTCCTGAATGAAAAACAAATGGAAAAAAAATGAGGTCAAGAACATCATTCAAGTTTAGGCAAATTAACCCCGTCTTTTCTGCAGGATTGGCAAGGGTTGTGTTGTGAGCAGGTGACCATGAAAAGTAGTGGAGTCTAAGCATCCATGAGAAACCCTACACCTGCCATATAGATACCCTTAACAGAGCATACAGAAGGACCATCCTTCTGCACTTTCTTGTGATACATAAGAACGGCCATACTGGGTCAGACCAAAGGTTCATTCTAGCCCAATATCCTGGCTTCCGACAGTGACCAATGCCAGGTGCCCCAGAGGGAATGAACAGAACAGGTAATCATCAAGTGATCCATCCCCTGTCGCTCATTCCCAGCTTCTGGCAAACAGAGGCTAGTTTTGACAGCATAGGCAATTAGCATATGGTCATTGTCTGTACTGTGTTGACCCATCCACTGGATGTCAGAGAACATACAACAGTAATTAATGCTCCTTCTTGCAGCAATAAACTGATGCAACATTTACTGTACTCATTATGCAGTTTTCCTAGAGGAACATATCACTTAGAAGAGCTCCTCCCACTCATTCTGGCATCCTCTGAATTGAGTTAAGCTGATCAAGAGAGCACTGAATATGCTTCGCTACATAGCTCAGACAATTCAGACTTTTAAAGCTTTTCAGAGCATAGTCTTTTAGATCTGAGATTACTTGTGTTTCAGAAAATTTTAATTTTTGCTATTTAAAAAAAATTTAATGTTTCAGCAAGGGAGCATTTTCAACAAGAGAATCTTTAAAATAGCCTCTTAGAAAAAAACTATGGTTAAATGACATATCCTTTATTCATTGCAAATTAACAGGGATAAATGTTTCTTTGTTCATATGTTGTTTGACAGGCTACCCTTGCCAGACCATAAATTTATGGGCTACTGGAGAATCAATCAATCAGGGAACGCACGGCGGAAACTACTGTGTCCAACAGAAACTCATCAGTTAAATATAAAGGTTTGTGTCTTTTTTAATGCTTAAAAATATTGATTACCAGTAGTCATTTTTTCTTTACAGCACTAAATCATCACCCAGATTATGATTTAATAAATGTAAGATGTCACTCATTTCCTGCAGAAAGAAGAATCTGAGTTGATTTTTGTAATGAAATAAATACTATTAACTGTACAGATTAAAAAAGTAGACTATGTTGTGATTCACACTGCCAGCTGAGTTGCTGTGGGGTCCTATCTTGTGAGTCCTCCATATGCAGGCCATATACTGAAAGGAGTACTGTGGCGGGGGGTGGACTTTGCAAGGTTGAGTTCAAAAGCTCTTGCAGAGTTCTTGCTATGAAGGTGACAATGCCATTTTTAGAGAAGCCCGGAAACAGGCAAGGATACAAGGGGAGGTCCAGTTTCAGTCCCCAGATCACAGCTCATCTGGATGAGATATAAAATGGGAAGGAGCCTGTTTTCCAGTTTCATTTCACATGCAGCTGAATTCTTCTGAAATTTTCTCTCTCTCAAATCTGAATCTGAACCTTTGGTCTGATTTGGCCTCCAGCCTAAACCTAATCCACATCCTCTACAAACCCAATGTCTTGTCCTGTCTTTATTATTACTTGAGTGATGGGGGGGAAACTGTTAGTGTAATGTTGTTTGATATTTTAAAGCTTCCATAATCAAGAAATTCAGTATTGTTTCCTTGCACAAATGCACTGTGCGCCAGTCTTTCATTATTGATCTAAAACACTCCAGGCAATGTGACCTCTCTTCCATGGGATTAAGGATCGTGGTTCCATATTAAGTTCCATGCAATCCCCCATGACTAGATGGATGTAATAGTTGAAATATGTAGCCTCAAGGGAGGGCGACAGCATGGCTTGTATATTATGGGGAAAATAGTGGCAGGATCTTCAGGGCTCCAGGTGGGATGCAGAGGGCTTACAGAAAAAGCAATCTGGTTCCTTCCCAAATATAAGCCTTCCTCTTTTGTTTATAATGCTTGGTCTGGCATTTTGTGTTAAAAGCAATAGAAACCTTTAGGAAAACTCCTAGCGTTTATAAACGTTTATAAAGGTTGGTGAGTGAAATAAAATACCAGTCCTCATGGTTATCATTTTTCTTTTAGGGTCCAATATATTTAAATGTTCAGGGATTTCCACTGGAACGGCATGAAGCAAGGTCCCTCAGTTTCACAGAAGAACTTGCTTTTTGGACACTGCCTTTGAATGAGGTTAACTTAGTCTGTGATGTTGCTGTAGCAGAAGGTACAGTAAAATATTTGTAATTTTTGTAATGATCCCCATTATTGTATGATGTAAATTACACTGGAGATAATGAGGAATTGGACGGATGAGATCATAGCTGTTCATTAATAGTCAGTACTATGTAGTTTGTATTCCCTTTTTTTGAAATATTGAAGAGCAATATCATATTTTTGTAATTGCAATAAAAAAGAAACTACAAATTCTGTGCTGAGTATACGCGCAGTAACACAGAGAATGCATTTCTGGGAACCTTCACTGCCTGAGATATAGAAAAAATATTGCTTGCTTTTCCCTTCTTTATATTTAACTTTTTTTTTTCAGTCAAAAAAGACAAAATGCAAAAACAATCAATCATGAAAGGGGAATATAATTCCATTACAACATATTGGTGATAATGTAAACTATGAAGGAAATTTGGCTCTAAAAGGAAATACAGATGCGTAATTCAAAGTGTTCCTAATTTTTATATTATATGGTATATTGTTTCAAAATTAATTTTAAAAAGTCTTTCTAACTTTGCCCTTCCCTAATTAAAACCAGTTCTAATGCAAGACTTGTAGCATGCAAAGTTATGTGCTTTCTTTTTGGTGCTTATGCTGATCAGTGCCCTTTCTTATTGAATCAATCCTGCCTTATTTAACTACATTATATATATAGATATATGTCCCAATGCGCATCAGATCATTATTGATACTTGTGACCGTTACTTATGGTATATTATAAAATGTAATAAATTTTGTGGCTGTAATTTATTTTACATTGTAAATACATTAAAATTATGAAAACTGACAACGCTGCCTTTTTCTGATTGCGGCTTCACTTTCTAAGCATGTTCACAATTTTTTGATGACACTGATAGAAATTGCAGTTTTAATTTGATGCTCTGAAACGTCTAAAGTGAGTCAAAAACAGTTCTAGTGTTTCTCTCACCACATGAAAGTTCCTTCCTCTTGTCTATAATTATTAAATGACCTGGTGTTTTAGTTCCAGAGAGTGGACACGTTTTTTAAAAGTCTGTATCTGAAAACTTTTACTATAGTTTTCTCTTTCTTAGAAACTTTTCTTTTTTATAAGCAAACTTGCGTATGCTGTACAGGTTTCCTGTTATAAGGATTCATATAACACGAATCTTTAGCAGTTGATTTGGATGGCAAACCAGCTTTATGTCTTGGACTTCTACTCAAATATCTTTTGGAATATTTGTGGAGGGAGTTACTAGTCAGTGTGAAGCCGGTAACAGCTTGTCTGTTAAAAGTTTAGTTTACATATAGGCCACATCGCATCCTTGATTTATGTACAAAATTCCCTTTGTCATCATGGGAATGTTGCTGTAGGTTAAGAGTAGCATATAGTCCTACATGGATTGATTGATTGATATATGTGCCATAATAGGTTAAACTTATTTTAAATATGTTGCTGTATTCCCACAATAGCATCATTCAGTTTTCAGTTAATCTGATGGTTAACATGATTTTGGATCACGACAGTCTTTTACTTTCATTAATTTTGCCTTATTTTCCTATTTCAGAAGATGAGACTGAAAATATGCTCTATGTGGCTACATGCAATCCAGTTTCCTTATATTTCATGAATGTATCTAGTAAAAATGGATACTTTGTGGATTGTTATGACATCTTCCCAAGAACGGCTGGCAGCATATGGCAACCCTTTGTGACTGTGGCACCTCTAGGAAATCCACTCAAAGGGCAAGTGATTCTTCACGAAGAGCAGGTAAAATAAATAAATAGATATCCTCCTGTTTCATGTTTCATTGTGAGGAAAGTAGTACAGCAAGAGTAGGATCCCTGTGGTTCTTCAATCTCTCTAGGTTGTGAGATACTTTGGGATAAATATGCATACTTCTGGATACTTAGTCTAATTGCACAATAAACCTTTAGAGAGGGTCCCTCAGCTCTACTTTTTCTTGCGGTGTTTACGCTGATTTACTGTATGTTTTTATGTACCTTTGCATTATTAATGCTGAAATTTGCCTGTTTATCCTGTTAGTGGTAAACATACACGGAGAACTATTGGAGGGAGAAAAAGGAGATTATGATTTGAGTTTGGAAGTCTCAAATTAGCGGAGGAAATGTATTAAGTCTCAGCTCCCCTATTTTAGCTGTGTATTCAAATCCAAGCCCTGCTCATCCTCTGTTCTAGTTTTTGAACTTTTAATAAAAAATAAATGCCTTCTGAATCACAATTGTTCATGCCACCTTTCTTTTTTTTTAATTAAATATCATGATGTTTCCCTATCCATAGCATGAGTTTTGTGGGAACACAAAACTGAGAGTAGGATGGATGGGTAAAACAAGATGGTGGTGTAAACCGCATTGTAGAGATGGATTAGAGTTGCAAAGTTTGATTTGGATTCTAACTTTCTCAGTGTCAGATCTGTTTGATTTGGGCCCATCACTTCAATAGTCTTATTTGGAACTGCTATTAGAAATTGATTAGAATATTTTCAATTTAACACTTTTTTACAGGGGATGGGGGAGCAGCCACCAAGATGCTGACATGAGTAAAAAAAGAATAAGTATTAATATGAATTATAATAGTAGCTTCATAAATATGATCATGTCCCATTAATGCCTGAGGGGGATAGACACCAGGAAGGAAGAAAAGTTATTTAAGCCAAATAGCAATGTTGGAACAAACAAAAATGGCCATGAAAACATTTAGGCTGGAAATTAGAAGGTTTGAGGAGTTAGGTTCTGGAACAGCCTTCCAATAGCAGTAATCAAGGCAAACAACTCATTTTAAGATGGCGCTTGATAAATTTATGAATGGGGTTATATGATGGTGTTGACTGCGATAGCAAGGGATTAGAATGTATGGCTCAAGGGATCCCTTCCAGTCTTACATCCTGTTTACATTCCTAAGTGATATGAGACATAGCATTAACAATTATCATTATTGTTGGTCACCAGCTTCCCTCTTCCTTTTCTTGTTTCCCCCCACCCCCACCCCTTACTCGTTCTTGGTTACTTTCCCCATTTTCCAGTGTCTGTTAGCTAGCTCAGAAGAACCTTTCCTGTATTCAGTAGGGGGAATGAGAAATTTCCATTAACAACACAGCTGATGAGGTGTCAAATATCTCATACACATTTAGCATCCCAGGAAGCCATGCATATTGTCATAGCCTAAATATAGGTATGCTTTACTGGTCTCAGACTTATGACTAAATTCAGTGCATATGTAAGCAGGGCAACCTGTTACTGATCTCAGCAGAATTGCATTTGCCTATATCCGTGTTGAATTGGGCCCCTAGAAATGCATTTTCCCAATTTTCATCCGAAAGCTAACTTCCTTCACTGTTGCCAATAGAGTTGTCTTGATCAGTTGTAAAAGTACTATTTGAGCTATTTTAGGAAGCTCATAACAAGTTTGTTCAGTTCAAAACAAGGCTTTGCCCTCTATGACTAAAGTCAGTACAGGAAATTGTAAAACAGAGGGCACTCGATCCTCTGCTTTGAGTGCCTGAGAACGTGTAGAATACTAGACATTTTCTGAAGGCAGATCCAAGCAGTACACTCCTATTATATTTCTAAACTTCTGAAATTCCTAAAATGAAAATAATTGTCTTGTTGGTATTATTTTTAACAAAACTGCAGTAGCATTGAATCTCTTTGGGGAGGAGAGGGAATATTTTATCAAAGGCTTCTGTGAAACTTTAGGCAGTTAACTCAGTGATTGGTTTTACACTGTGATAATGTCTGTCCTTCTAGGATACATTTTTCAATAAAAGTCTGAATTAAAATCTGATATAAAGACTGTACTATAGGTTGGCTACCGTGATTCAATGCACCATTGCTGTTGAGTTTTGTTCAGCTGTAACCTTCTTTTCTTTCTCTGACCATAAGTTTGAATATTGGCAACTTTGGTCTTGTCTTTCTCAGCAAGTGCCACAGTTGGGCAAAGGCATTCTAAAAATAAACCTAATTATCATGCTGGAAAATAATATACTAACAATATGTTTTGCATTATCTTAGGATTTCATATACAAACTTAATATTAAAATAGATCTTCATTGATTCTTAAAATATACTTCATTAAACTGACAGTTTAGATTTACAGAGCCTGCATATGTTTAGGATCACTTCAAAAATGACGTGACCTTTCTATAACAATCAGTTTCTTGCACTTTATGTGGAAAAATTAAGGAATATGATCCACTCATGTAGCATATTATTAATCACTGTAGATTATTGTCTATCATTCTATTTAATTTTTCACCAGTTGAAGGCCAGATTAATAATTTGCTCGGTGCAAGGCCCAAAATGAGATACCAAGGAACCAGGCATTTATCTGGTGGGCTGGACCCTGGCGTAGCCCTGATGGCCACTGCTGTGTGATCTGAAGCTTTGATCTGGGCTCTCCCTTAGTTCACAGCTCATTTAGTCTGTTTAGTTTCATATCAGGCATTTGGAGTTCTTTTTATTTTTCCCGGGTTTTTGAAGGCTAGAGGTGGGCAAATTGGACAAGTCAGGTAACACAGCTTGTACTTTTATCCAGAATTTTAACTTGAAATGAAATAATCCTTCCTTAAGACTTCAAAAAATAAAAAGTAAGAGAGAGGGTTTTTTTCTCTTTTTTTTATTTTTCTTCATGTTTTGAATCTCTGCACTTCTGGTCTTTGCTGAGAAGTGTAAAAATACAGAACTTTGAGAATCCATCTGATCTTGAAATATTTCCAGTTGTAACCATAGGCCAGAAGGCTTGACAGTATTGCTGGCAAACCAGTTCAGCCTTAATTTGTAGAATCAAAAATGTTGTATAGTTCAAGTAAAGTTTAGTTAAGCATTCAAACTTTCAGAGGGCAGATGTAATCTAGTGGACAAGGATGACCGTGAGGTTAAAAAAATGGACTAAAAATCAGGAGATCTAGGTTTTATATCTAGCTCTGCAACAGATTTACTGGGTGGACCTGGGCAAGTCTGTGCATCTGTAAAATGGGAATGATGCTATTACTTACCTAAATAAGGCCAAATGTATTGATATTTGTGAGGTGATAAGCACCATGGAAGCAAAAACAAATAGTGAACCAAGCACAGGATTTCTGAGTGCTAATCTGAGCTCTGCCACTGACTCTCTGTGGCCTATGGCAAGTCACTTAACGTTTCTTTTTTGCATCTTCCTTGTGTCTGCATAGGGAGAGTAATAACATACAGTACCTACCTTACAGGGACACTGTGAGGATTAGCTACTGCTGGTAAAGTGGTTTGGAGACTGAAGATGCTATAATAAAGTATCATTATGTAAGCCAGACCTCCAGTTACGAGTATTCGAAAAAAGGGTCAAAAAGTGCTAAAATCTTGAAGGAAACAAAAATCACTTTAAAAATAAAATAAAATCTCTGCTTCCCCTTTTGTTATTTTTGTTTTAAAAATATCCCAGTACTTAGTATCACAGAGTAGTGACTTTCCAAATAGCTGTTCTAATAAAACATTTTTTTAGATGAACATTTATGACTCAATTACAAAACACACTTAAATAGATAATTATAGTGGAAAGGATGAGACAACTATAGCCATGGCTGTGCAGACGAACTGCTGCTATTTATTTTTTCTCATATAATGTCCATCTGGATTGAATCAAGAGCATTGCACTAAAATAAAAGCCCTTAATTTCTTCCTCCTCCCTCTAATAAAATTTTACTAAAGTGTACTTTATTAGGGATTTAACTTAATTACATATTTGTGGGGATTACCAACTTTTAAGCCACCCCCATGTTTGCATGGGAGACTCACATTCTACTGAATGGCTTGAAGACCTCAGTGCTGAGCGTGGCCCTTTGTTTTATCCCTTCTATGTCAAACGCTTCAGTTGGTAACTTAGGAGGGCTTCCCCTTTACCACCTGAATCTTGGTGGTAGATCCATAATGGCTCTCATGTGGGGGAAGGAGTTCAGAGCGCTCAGCAGGGGCTTTCAGCTCTTCAGGGAAAAGCTTGGTGGCGGTGTTCCTTGCCACCACACTGAACTGCAGAGTACCTTCCCCCTCCCAGACCAAGTGTTTCCCCTCTGTATGCACCCGATGCTGTTGGCCAGTCTAAATGGTAACAGGTAGATAGTGGGTAAGTTTTGTGGAGTTTAGTGTGTGAAGCAAACCACATGCAAATTATTTAATTAGATAATTTGCATATTTAGAACCAATGTATCTGTAACAATAAACTTCCGTTTTAGAAAAAATTGTGTGAATTTAGTGCTGGTAAAAGTATTGATTTGATAGTCCTAGTAAATGAAGTTCCTGTTATCAGCAGGACAGGCTGTCCACACACCGTGCCCTGCCAGCATGCTTTGATCTTTATCTGGAGGATGCTGTGGAAGAAACTTGCTCTATGAGTAGCAGGGGTAATTTAGTCTCCGTGGCCCATGACGTTTTTGACCCCTCTGCTGAGTCTGCCAACTAGTGCAGAGTATAGTGTGAGTTTGTGACATTGGAGCTGAAACTGAAGCCCACCAAACTCATCACATAATGGGGGACCACCAAACATCCATTAGATGGGAACAATTTTTAATCCATAGTAATCTGGTCTGGATTAAAATTGGTGACCTACAGACTGGAGGGTTTGCAGCCCATAAGCAATGCTCTGAGGCATCTGATCCCCCAGTAAGATCTGATGCTACACCTTCATGAATGAGATTTGTTTTTTTGAAAGATACACAGATTATATCAAGTTCTGACCTTTTTGGATCTTACGCAAGGGGAGGACTTGCGCTCTGTTGACACAGAGACAAAATCTCCCACACATTGTTCTGTACTTCCATCCCATATTGTTCTTAAAGGGACAGCTCCAATTAACTGAAATGTAAACTGTAGAAATACAACAGTAAAACTGCTATTAACCCAGCATAGTAATTTACTGTTAAGTATAACATTTTGCAATATAAAAGCATTTTAACAGCTAGAAATATTCCAAGGTTCTCACACTATATTTTACAAACAATAAGTGTTATATAAAAGCCCATTAAGGACTTGTCTACATGGTGAGGTAATGCACTCTACAGGGGTGTGATTCCTAAAGCACACAAAAGGATTGTACATTGATTGGTCCATGCAGACTCTGCTGGTAGGAACTAAAAGTTCCTGTAGAGTGCATTGCTGCACAGTGTAGACAAACCCTACGTTTACAGGTATAAACATCCACAATTTGGGAAAAAAACAGTTTTCAGTTTGCTACAGCAAACCTTGCTTCTGCCTCCTTTGTGTATGCATTGTGATTGTTACATGTTCATATACTATTTTTTTCCCAGCTCGGAGTTCAGCAGAGTTGGAACCCAGGAACTTCAAATCCACTACACAGACTTCTTGCACTTACTTTCTCTACCTCTGTTTTACGGATATACAATGACAAGGTTGCTAAATGTGTCAGTGTCACTTGAGATCTGCAGGTAGCAGTGCTAGGAGAAGCTGCCTGTGTAAGGGAGGCATTTGGAGCACACACTGTAGGGAGAGGTTTACTTTGCAAGGCCCAAGAGCCAGGAAGAAAGTCTCATCTATAACTGAAAGGGGAGGAATATTTGAATTTGTTGCATATGTGTGTTTCCAGGAGGTGGGGCATATAAGACAAGAGAGGAAGAAACTGCATGTGTGAGCATGGTTGTGTCTGGGAGGAGGCATATAAGGGAGAACCTGGGAATGGAGTTAAGGACCGAGGGACAGGAAATTTTTGTTGTTGGCAAGAAAGATGGTTAAAAAGGAGGAAGTAAGTGAGGGTTAAATATTTAAATTATTACTTTTATCTGCGGCCGCTCCCCCCTACTCCCCACTATGCCTACAAGAGCATTGAGCACAACTTCTCCACTCAGCAGTGAAATCACCGCCCTGTTTGGTATAAGGACTTTTAAGAGGAAAATCGTAATTCATATAAAAGCAGCAGTAAGTAAAGGAAAACTGTTCAGACACTAAAAATAAAAGAACGCCACTCATGAGGCTGGTTATTACATCTGTCCAAAGTTTGGAATTCCAGACATCAGGGTCATGAGGTCACCCAAAGGTTACTTTTCTCCCAGTCGAGAACAAACATAACGGAACTGCACATCAGCATCTTTTCCCATCCCACTTGAAGGATTGCCAGAACTGCAGTTGGATGTGTTCACAAGTGACGCAAAATTCTATTATTAAACATAGACAGAATATGCCATCGGTCACTTAGCACAGAAGGAAACCATTAACATCAAAAGGGGTGGAGTAGAGAGGCTTTTTATACTGCCAACTGCACGTATAAACTTAATACTAAGTAGAAGAACATAACTGATTCATATGGGGTTTTTTGTGTCTTGGAAGGCTAATGCATTTCTTCAGTTCAGCTATGCTGATGCAGAAGTATATAAATACAATATGGCAGAAAACCAAAATCCAAAACAAACCCTCTCCTGGGCCACATTTCTATAATTTGGGTTGGAATACGTGAGCATTTAACAAATTCTTCTTTTATTAGAAGAGTTGAGCTGCAGCTGAAGTTTTCCAAATGCTACAAATGTCATGATAATATTTTAAATGTTTTACCATATTTAGCTACAATAAGCTCTCATTCAAAATGAAAAGTTCATTCCTCTAAAATAACAGCCCTAGAGAAAATCTGAAGGTTACCCGCAAAAACTGTGACTCAGATTGAGTTAGTACATATTTTATTTAGGAGAATCTTGTGGACTTCACCTTTTTAGTCCTTTATCATTCACTGTGTATTACTTCAGATGTTAGACACGCATACAGTTGACTTTTAATATGTCCTTAAAAAAAACCTTTGAGGAACGTAGCATTTCACAGAATGACAAAGATTTAGAGCCAAGACATTAATGAAGTAATGAAATACAAGACTTAATTAGCTTATTCTTTTGTAGCTTTTAAAATTTAATTTAGAGCAGTTAAGGTTGGCTGTGTGATCATTTTCCCGAGTCCTTAAAAGTTTAATGCCTTAGGAACAACTTTAGAATGTTTTAAAAAGAAATATTTAAAGCGATGCTACAGGAGCCACACAATAATATCAAATTATAGCTTAACCTTTTTCCATATAATAGTTTTTCAAACTCCATATGATTTAAATATTCGGGGGTGGGGGGTTCTGTTGTTCTAGCATAATGCTAAGGAAACACTCAAGAGTTGCGGCAAATCTTTTAGTAAGATGGAAGAAGCAAAGCTGGTAAGACTTTCCTGTGTAGTTGAATGCAAATGGCTGCCACAGGTGATTTAAGCCTTAACTGCATAAATCATATTAGACCACTGTAAATTAACATTAGACTTACACAATTCCCTCTAAATATTGATGTAAACTCTACAAACAAACAAATTTGATTTTTTTCAGCATGAATAAAACATTACAGAATTTTAAAATAGCACCATTCATCTGGACCAGTGGGTCCCAACCCTGGGGGTTCGCGAAATGTTACAGGGGGTTCTCGGGAAAAAATTCCCTAATTGCGGACAGAGCTGTCCCTTGGACTTCCAAGAGCTGTGCAGATCAAAGCAAGCATATATGTCACACTGAGGAGATTTAAATATTCAAGACTCCTTATAAGAAATGGAAAGGGAGGTGGATATTTTTTGCTGTTTTTAAAATTAAATAGGCACCTAGCATTGTTTTTAAAATTATTATGAAGAACATGTTTAAGCTTTGTAACGTATGTTGTTTGCCTGGACTACTCAAGACCTGAATGCTTGTGTAGGAGGAACTTTTAAGAAGCTTACTTAAAGCTTGATACTCCTTGATGAAACAGGCTCCTTGATGAAACAGGCTTATTCAAAGTGATACAAGCTACGAAAGTGAGATCTTGGAAGAGTGTTGCCGTTTTCATAATGTAATAAAAATACTGTAATGATAAATAATAATAGTGTGAATAAACATGTCATAAAAACAAATTTTATATTTCCAAGATCACTGCTTTTATAATTTATACTCAGGTAAAAGAGAAAATCCCTGGAAATATTAATTTTTAGGAGGGGTTCGTGAGACTTGACATTTTAGTGAAAGGGGTTCACAGGTTGTTAAAGTTTCGGAACCACTGATCTGGACCAATCATTGTCAGTTAAGTTGTACCTTTGCCTTACTTCATCAGTTCTGCACTGAGATCAGCTTTGCTAGACCAGAGGATCCAGTCTGCAATTTTCCAGCAAAGTAAAATCCATTTCATACTTTCAAAATTAAATTTCCTTGTGACATTAAGTAGCTTCAATTGCAAAGAACAAAGACACTTCATGTAGACCTGGTGCTCTGAGCTTTAAGAAGACTGGGCGTAATGCTCTCTTTTCTGTTTACAGAGTAATGTTGTCTTGTTGCTGGATACGAAAACTGGTGCCATTCATAGACTTTTACTCTCACCAGATACCCAAGAAGTTCCAAAGAGAGCATCCTGGTGGGGCAACAAGGAGGAGCCGGTGAGGAACAGCAACTTCCTGGCTAGACTATACCAGACCTATCAGAGCTCAGTATTACAGACATGATAGCAGGATAGCATCCTTTCTATCTTTTATGGAACAAACCGTTAATTGTGTACTGCTATATGTATATATTCTGCTTGTACAAAACTGAGAATTCAATATATATATGTGTGTGTGTGTGTGTGTGTGTATGTGTGTATATATATATATATATATATATATATATATATATATTGAATTCTCAGTTTTGTACCAGCAGAATATATCATCATTACAGAATAGAAGGGCAATAAATAAGGGATGCTGTCTAGGGATATGTAATTTTTACAATGAAACCTTTCAGATATTTTGCTAAGAGTTACAGAACATTTTGTTACAAGTTGTTGTGGTTCTGTTGAGCCCAGAGCAGCGTGATCTGTAATTCATTATACTATGATGCAATTTATGAATTTGGAGTAGGTGGAAAGGTGCTTTGAGATGCGGTTATCATAGTGAATTACTCAATTAAAGAAAAACTAGCAAATTTGGTATGATTCAGTGGTTGCTGCTTGATTCTCAGCACTCTTGAAAATCAGGCCACCTATTTACGTGCCTAAATGCGGGTTTAGAAACCTAACTTTAGACACACTTTTTTGATCACCTTGGCCAAATATTTTAGTTTATGACTTTTCTAACCAGAAAAAAGCATAACTATAAATATAAGGAGTCAGGTAAACTATTGGGGACTGACCTGACAAATTGTAATTGATGTGTAATGTATTTTTTTAGATCAGTCACAAAATGTGCAGAGAGTTTTCACATAAAAACTGGCTGGTGTTCTACAAAGAAGAAGGGTGAGAGTTAACTATAAATTACATTGCTTTTGTTTAAAAAAAAATAGATTTGTCATATACGTTCTCTGCCTCATAATTGTTTTCTTGGTTTACATTTCACAGAAACCAACTTATTGTGCTGGATGTACTGGAGGGTCGAACTCATACTATCTCACTACCTATCAATCTCAGATCCGTTTTCCTAGTGGCTGAAGACCGTTGGCTCTTGGTGGAAAGCAAAACAAATCAGTAAGTTAACCAAATTCATTATTTGTTTGGTAGTGTCTAGGAGCCCAAGTCATGGATCCCCTGTGCTAAGAGCTATACAAATATAGAACAAATGGAGATATTTGGCAATATTTTCAGCTGCATACCAGTATTTGTGTGCATCTAACCTACCTGCACAAATGCCTGATGTGCACACACAAATTTACTGGTTTTGTTTGTGTCTATGGTTAGGTGCTTACGGTCAGATTTCTTAGAGGTGCAGATTTCCCCATACCCAAATTGCACTTGTGAATCCAGAGTGGAGAATGTGCAAGATGAGCTTATGTAAATTTGCACCACTGAAAATCTAGACCAAATTTGGCTATGTCCATATTCATACCACATTTTACACAGCTGGTATTTATGCCTGTATAAATTAGGTCCTTGCCAATATTAGTGTGACTAACTGAAAATCTGGCTCATTAGTCTACTCTCCTAGTTACTTTGATTCATAGTTTAATGGAACAAACAGTGCTCCATTTTCCAGTTCCTGTTTAACCTCACAATAAATAAAAGTGTATAAATAGTTACCGTAAGCAAATCTGCCTCTCTATGGTTTACTTTCTCGACCTATAAACTAGGAGAATAAATGCTTACCTACCTCATAGATGTGTTGAGGCTAAATTAATTTTAAGTAAAACATGTTGAGATCCTTGTTATATAAGTATAGAATATTTTTACTATTTAACAAATAAATATTCTTGTTACACCATTTTTTAATAAGTCTGCATTATTTACAGGAAATTTCTTTTAACTAAGCCAGCGCATATGGTATCTGAAGAGAGTGGAGTTTGCCAGCTGCATGCATTGAATGAAGACCCAGTTGACAAGGGGTTTGGTTTAACAACAGGTACTCAGTGTAAACCTGTGTTATTCTTTTTTTTATCAACTCTGTGTTTGTGCCTGTACAAACAACATTCTGGTACTTTAGATGTTTGAGTAATTTCATGTCTGATTCTTTTCCTGTAGTGTGTGATTCATACCATTGTTTCAAAAAAGATGGCAAAGTTCTGTACGTGGGCTTGGAATTGTTTGAATAAAATGCCTCAGAAATTTTGAGAACTGTACAGACACACTCACATCTATTATACGGGGCGCTGGTAGCAACCTCTTTATTTAGACTGCCTATCACTTTCCATTACAAATGATTCTTGCAACCTTTCGTTTGAGGAGCTCTCACACCTCCATTGTTTGTAGCAGACTTTGACATTCAGGAGGAAGAACCCTTTAGGCTTCTGAAGTTCCTTTTCTATATTCCATGAAATTCCATTCAGATTTGACTGAGATATTGAGTTAAAACGTGCCGTTTTCCTTCTCTCACTTGTATTCCTCAGAAAAATGTTGCCAGCATGCCACAATTATTGAACATTGTCAGTAGAGGCAGGTTTGGAACAAATTGATAAATTAAACAGTAATAAAGCATAAGGACCAGATGTTATTCACCCAAGAGTTATGAAGGAACTCAAATATGAAATTGCAGAACTACTAACTCTGGTATGTAACCTACCACTTAAATCAGCCTCTGTACCAGATGATTGGTGGATAGCTAATGTAACGCCAATTATTAAAAAAGGCTCCAGAGGAGATCCTGGCAATTACAGACTGGTAAGCCTAACTTCACTACCAGGCAGATTGGTTGAAACTATAATAAAGGACAGAATTATCAGACACAGAGATGAACACGATATGTTCGGGAAGAATCAACACGGTTTTTGTAAAAGGAAATCATGCCTCACTAATCCATTAGAATTCTTTAATGGGGAGGAGGGTCAACAATTATGTGAACAAGGGTGATCCTGTGAATCTAGTATCCTTGGACTTTCAGAAGGCCTTTGACAAAGTCCCTCACCAAAGGCTCTTAAGCAAAGTAAGGAGTCATGGAGAGAAACGTAAATAGCAAGGTGCCCCATGGATCTGAACTGGGCCCAGTGCTGTTCAATATATTCATAAATCATCTGAAAAAGGGGGTGAATAGTGAGGTGGCAAAGTTTGCAGAGGATACAGAATTACTCAAGATAGTTAAGTCCAAAGCTGACTGGGAAGAATTACAAAGATCTCACAAAACTAGGTGAATGGGCAATAAAATGGCAGATGAAATTTAATGTTGATAAATGCAAAGTAATTGGAAAATATAATCCCAGCTATACATATAAAATGATGTAGTCTAAATTGTCTGTGACTACTTAAGAAAGAGACCTTGGAGTTATTCTGGATAGTTCTCTGAAAACATCTGCTCAATCTGCAGCAGCAGTCAAAAAGCAAACAGAATGTTAGGAACCATTAGGAAAGAGATAGATAATAAGACAGAAAATATCATAATGCCACTATATAAATCCATCGTATGCCCACACCTTGAATACTTGTGTGCAGTTCTGGTTGCCCCATCTCAAAAAAGTTATAATAGAACTGGAAGAAGTACAGAGAAGAGCAGCAAATACTTGGGGCCAGAGTTTTCCCAGGTCTGGGAGTGGGGGCAAGAGAGATCCTCGTTAGGCTGGTCATCCCCCTGACCAGTGTCCAGACCCAGCACCTGCAAACGGCAACCCTCCCCCGACATCAGAAAAAAGCCTTCTGTTGCTGCCAGCCAACATGGTGATTTCTGTAGTCCTAGTAGCATCAGTCTCTGCTGCAGTGTGAAAGGTTCCCAGTTGAAACCATGCTAATGATTCATTATTGGGTGGGGGAATTGTTACAGTTGTACATAATAGAATTTGATTATATTTTTTCCTTAAAAGAAAAAAACTCATAAAAATCTAGGAAATTATATACAAAAATCCTATGTTAAAAGAAAGTTATTTAGGTTGAAAATTAGGATATGGCATATTCCATGCAACTTTAATTTTGCTTCCATGGGCATATACATTTCACTGTTGTCTCGTTCAATGCATACGAGGACACAAGTTGGCAGAATTAAGGCTTTCCTAACTTTTGAGTTCTTGACTTTGCAACCTAAATAATGTTAATTTAACGTCATTTTTTTGGATGTAGTACAATATAGCATAAACAGATCTTGACTTCTTTTCTTCATTTTATTTCTGTTGAATTATGATAAAAAGAATAATAGTAATTAGTGCTCAGTGCTTGTAAAGATAATTGGTTCCTCTTGCTTATTTGGATTTAATGCATATCATTTGATTCCCCACTTTAGCATCTGATTTGTGTGTGCCGCACACAGTTTCAAGTGACCAACTATCTTCAGAGAACCTAAGCGTAGCTGTGGAACAAAAGATCAGCTCTCCCAACAGGATTCTCTCGGATGTGCATAATTATGCTACTATTGTTGTTGGCTTCCCAGAACTTATGGTAAAACCAGTATTATTAAATTGTAAAATAATGATCATTACATTTATTTCATAACCAGTTAATCTAAATAGCCATTAACCTAATTATTTGCAAGAGGTAGTGAATAATGAGGTAATACAATTTGCAGAGTATGCAATGTTTATTAGTGTAGTCAAGTGTAGAGAGATTTCAGAAGGACTTGACAGTGATAGGAAATTGGGTGACACAAGGCAGATGAAATTCAATGGAGATAAGTTTCATACACTACGCATGGAAGAACAATCTTACTCCTCATACACATAGAAACGTTTTAAATTGAATGTAACTACTCAAGAAAATGACATAATTGCAGACAATTCAGTGTGAACATCTGCTCAGTATGCAGCAGCAATCAATACAGCAAATGAGATGCCAAGCTGTAGTTTAAAAAAAAAAAAAAAAAGTCTAGAGAGTACTACAGAAAAATACTATCATGCCATTGGCTGAATTGATGGTGTGCCTGATCATGAATACTGTGTTTGGTTTTGCTCACCCTGTTTCAGAAATCTTATAGCAGAAATAGAAAAGATCCAGAAAGGGAAATGAAAATTATTAGAGGCATATGAGGGAAGAGTATATCGCTTAGAGATGTTGCACAGAATGAAGATGAACAAGAGGGACATGATAGGGGTATATTTGGTATTAAGAGGGTTTTTAGGATAATTCTATTTACTATTTAATAATAAAAGGACAAGGGGACACCTGCTGGAATTAAGTCTTCAGATTTACAACTGATAAAAAGAAATACTTTTTGACATAGCACATAACGTTGATCCATTGAACTCACTGCTATAGCACTTGGAGTTACAGAGCTTACTAAAATTGAAACAAGGATTTAGCCAGGGGTCGGCAACGTTCGGCACGCAGCTCGCCAGGGTAAGCACCTTGGCAGGCCGGGCCAGTTTATTTACCTGCTGACATGGCAGGTTCGGCCCATCACGGCCCCTACTGGCCGCGGTTCGCCATCCCGGGCCAATGGGGGCGGCGGGAAGCCATGGCCAGCTCATACCTCGGCCAGCGCTCCTTCCCGCCGCCCCCATTGGCCCAGGACGGCGAACCGCGGCCAGTAGGGGCCGCGATCGGCCGAACCTACCGTGTCAGCAGGTAAATAAACTGGCCCGGCCCGCTAGGATGCTTACTCTGGCAAGCCGCATGCCGAACGTTGCCGACCCCTGATTTAGACATTTCTAAGAATAATTACAATATCAGCCACAGTTACACTAGCTAGGTCTGAGCCTAGTATAAGCCAACCAATACCTCCCTTGGGTTAGAAAGAAATGTTAGTCAATATTATTGAATAGCTTTCCAGTATGGGGTTTCAGTACATTTTATGAAGTAATTCATACTTGCCAAGATCAGAGACAGGATACATGACTATAAGGACCATTGGTCTAATGTTTTTCTGGTCATATAATATGTCAGGGTAAATAAGAGAATGTAACCATTAGCTGGCATTAGAAAAAAGCTAGTTAGTATTCTGAAATCCAAAATAGATTAGGAAAATAACAGGTAAACCTCCCCCTATACTTTTACAGGGTAGTATTTCAGTTTGATTTGATTTATATTTAAAATACTACATAATTAGACTACGTTTTTTTTCCATGTGTATATTATACATTTGTTTTAACAATGTTCTTGAATGTTGAGAAATGGACATTAAATAGTTTTATACATAATACAGACCTAATGGCTGTTGCCAGTATCACATGGTTGGGGAAACAGTTTGTAAATAAATCCCTTTATATAGATTGGTTACAGATCAAATTGATGAAATGTTTTCTCCTCCTAGTTGAATGGCCTCAGGGCATAAAAATCTTTTGTGGCATCATCTTAAGAATGGAAGTGCTTTTATTGAAAAGGCTTTAGAGAGTCAGCTCTGATGCCCACAGCAGCCTGACCTCTCTAATCAAGACTTGTGTGCTTTTGGCCTCTTGCTTGTCATGGCATATGTATGCGTGCAGTGCAAGCAACTCGCAGCCCCCAGAGGCAGAGTACAGGCTCTTGAGGCCAGAGTGGCTGAACTGGAGGAGCATAGGAAGACAGAGAGGTACATAGAAGAGACTGTTAGGGACACAGTACAATGGTCTCACTTCCTGTCCAACAGCCCCTGTGCTGTTGAGAGTGCAAGTCTCAGGGCAGGAGAGCATCAAGCTGGAGGAGAGGGAAAAGATCTCATAGTTGGGACCCACCTTCCAGATGATGTCATGATATCCTCTTGTACTGAGAATATCCCTCTGGGGATAGGGACCCCAGGTATTAGGAAGAAACAGATAATAATGGTGGGTGATTGGATTATTAGAAACATAGATAGTTAGGTTTGTGGTAACCTAGAGAACTGCATGGTGAATTGCCTACTGGGTGTGAAGGTAGCAGATCTTACAAGACATCAAGATAGCCTTATAGGTAGAGCTGGGAGGAGCCAGTGGTTCTGGTACGTGTAGGTACCAGTGACATAGGAAAAGGCAGTAGAGAGGTCCTGGAGGCTAAACTTAGGTTGCTAGATAAGAGATTAAAGTCCACAATCTCCACAGTAGTATTCTCTGAAATGCTTCCAGTTCCCTGCGCAGGGACAGGAAGACAGGCAGGACTGCAAAATCTAAATGTGTGGATGAGACGATGATGTAGAGAGGAGGAATTTAGGTTTATTAGAAACTGGGGGTACCTTTTGGGGAAAGAGTAGCCTATACAGAAGGGATGGGCTCCACCTAAACCAAAATGGAAGCAGACTGCTGGCATGTACAATTAAAAAGGTTGCAGAGGAGATTTTAAACTAAGGGTTTGGGGAATCCTGACAGGACAAGTCTGACCCAAATGGCAGTTCTTATGTTAGTAGAAGCTCCCTCAAAGACAGACACAGCCAGCTCTTCTACCTCTCATGGCATGAACTGAGAATTGTTCAAAATGGTTACATTTGATTTGAAATGGGAGCTTATCCAGACCATTTGTTTAAAGGGTGCTTTATACAAGTCTTTACTCTCTGAAGTCCTCAAGTTACCTTTTCTCTCTCTCTCAGTCTCCCAATGAGGTGTACAGCTGGAAGAGAGGCTCCTCGCTGGGCAGCCGACATGCTTCTCCCTCTGATCCATTTTACTATGGGAGGCGCAGTAAAACCGGAGTTGCAAAACAATTTAATTGTGTGACTTTATTAGCTACTAATCAAATAGTTAGAATTTTAGCACCTGGAGACATCCCTTTGAAAGAACTTTATCCAAAAGGTAAGAGATTACATTATTTCAACTATATCAACTGTAGATGAAGGCTTTATTTTAAGTACTCATGCTGTATGTTTATAATGTGCTTTAAAGAATCAGAAAGCAAACATTTAAAATCCTAACTGGATTTGGGGAGAAAGAAGGGAGTTGCACACATTTTACCAATTCTAGAATGAATTTAGTGCACATTAAAGATCCTAAATTGCAAGTTTAGGGAATTAAGTCATCTGTCTGCCCACAGAACAGGTATCGTAGTGGAGTTAATCCTAATGGAATTAATCTTAATTGTGCCTTGATTAACTTGACTCTGTGGCCATCTGTGCATGTCCATGTTCTAAGGTAGAAGAGATGTTCGTGAGGTTCAGGCACAGGTAAATCTGCTACAGATTCCTTGTGTAGCCTTTGGCAAATCACTTCATTTCTCTGTGCCAGTACATCATCGGGGCATTGTAAGGCTTAATCCACAAATGTTTGTAAAGTGCCTTCGCCTCCGTGGATAGAAGGTGGCATAATAGAACAAAAGATTTTTATTATACTGAGTATGTGCAATTCCTGAGTCTTAACTGCTTTTCTTCCATTGATTTACATGTTGCCTTGGGAAATCATTTAACGTATCTGCATCAGTTTCCTCATCTGCCAAATGGGATATTATTGTATTTCCTTATCTGCTTCCCATGAAAATCACATTTGACTATTTATTATATTTTGTGGATGAATGATGGCACTATTTATATATAATTCCCCTAATAAAAACAGATTGCTTTAATGTAATCTACTTCTTTGTAAATTGATTAGTGTTTTATTTTAAGTTATTATTTAAGTGTATTTTATTTTTAAACCACTCAAATGATTAAAATGCTTTTATTGTGGCTGACTCACTCATTCTGATGTGTGAAATCTACTTTGATTTCAGGGATAAAATACATGCCTCTTACCTTCTTGAACTTGTATGAGTAGCAGAAGGTTGCTTATTCACACCATTTATTCTGCGAAACTGAGTTGTCATGTGAAACAGAAGAAAGTTGCATATAAAACAATCATTAAAAATCACTGTAAGGTTGGCTTTATGCATGAGCGAATGCTGATGCAGCACCTGTTGCAATTTATTATAATAAAAACCAAAAAACATTTGCTCTAAGTATCAAGCCAAATTGGAATAACTTGAATTTGGTGTGTAGCCCTACTTTTCCCATCCTCCCCAGTAACTGGTCAGTTTTGGCACACAGCCTTCCATTTCTATTAAGAATGTAAAATACTTCAGCCAGATTCTAACACAGTGCAATACATTTTGTCAAGATTGTTCCAGCAGCGGCAAACAAAGAAGTCGTTCTCTATTTTATTGGAACTGGTAACTTGGATAGTAGCTATATATATTTTTAAAAAAATAGCAAATAATTTACTCTCCGAAGAATACCAAATAGATCTGTACCCCAAAATATAAACATAGGTAAGGCATCATGTCATATTTAAGTAATATATTTATTAAGTCTGAAAGCAAGGATGTGTAAATTAGGGCTACTTGAGGGCAAACATGCACTTGTGCATTAATCATTTATTGGGTATGGATTTAAAATAATTGCTTACTTCTACTACATCACATGAAGGCAGACAACTAAATATTGACAAAATTTATAAATGCTTGTATAGAAATACAAGTCTAAATACAAATATGGGTGCCGATGAGGGCCTGGTATTAAATTAGGATATTGATATAATAGGCATCACAGAAAGTTTTTGGAATGATGATGATCAATGGGATGTGGAAATACCAGGGTACAAAATATATAGCAATGACAAAGTAGGTCAGAGTGGTGGGGGCATGGCACTATATGTGAAATAAAGCATAGAGTCAAATATAGTAAAAATCTTATTTACATAGACTCCCTATGGATAGAAATTCCATGTTTCAATAATAAGAGTATAGCAGTAGGAATATGCTACTGACCACCTTACCAGGATGGTGACATGATTGTGGAATGCCCTGGGAGATTAGAGAGGATACAAAAACCCAATAATAAGGGGAGATTTCAACTATTCCCATATTGCCTGGGAACATGTTACTTCGGGACGGAATGCAGAGATAAAATTTCTGCTTCTTGGAGCCGCTAGTCCTGGAACCCACAAGCAGACAAGCAGTTCTTGATATAGTCCTAAGTGTAGGCAAGATCTGGTCTATAGCTGAACCACTCGATAATAGCAACCAAAATGTAATTAAATGTAACATCCCGGGGGCGTGGGGAACGAGAATACCAAAGAAACACACCACAGTAGCATTTCACTTCAAAACAGGAGAACTGCAGAAGAATGAGGATGCTAGCAGAATGAAATGCCTGTAAGCTGCAAGGAAACTTTTTTAAAACACAGTGACAGAAGCTCAAACTATATGTTTCAAATAAAACAAAAACAGGGCCAAAAACGACCAGCATGTCTAAACAGAGTGGTTAGAAACAAAAAGACATCTTTTAAAAATTGAAAGGCAAATGTATTGAAGAAAATAGAAAGAAACAGAACTTTGGCAAGTCAAGTGTACAAGTATAATTAGGCAGACCAAAAACGAATTTGAAGAGGAACTAACAAAAGACACAAAATCTAACAAGCAAAAAACTAAGTACATCAGAAACAGGAAGCCTGCCAAACAATCCATAGAGTGACTGAACAATTTGAGATGCTAAAGGAGCATCGGTCTTTAATGCAGAGGATGTGAGGGAGATTACCACACCAGAGCCATATTTTTAGTTGACATATCTGAAGAACTGTCCCAAATTGAGGTGTCAGTAGTGGAAGATTTGGAACAAGCTAAACATTAATAAGTTATAAGGAACAGATGGTATTCCCCCAGGAGTTCTGAAGGAACTCAAATATGAAATTACAGAACTACTAACTGTGGTATATAACTTATTGCATACCAGGTGATTGGTAGATAGCTAATTGACGCCGATTTTTAAAAACCTCTAGAGGCGATCCTGGTAATTATGAGTTGGTAAGCCTAACTTCAGACCCGGGCAGATTGGTTGAAACTATTGTAAAGAATAAAATTATCAGACACAGAGATGAACACAATATGCTGGGAAGAAGTCAGCCTGGCTTTTGTAAAGGGAAATCATGCCTCACCAATCTATTAGAAATCCTTGCTGGGCTCAATAAATATGTGGACAAGGGTGATCCAGGATATAGTATATTTGGATTTTCAGAAAGCCTTTGACAAGGTCCCCCACAAAAGGCTCTTAAGCAAAGTAAGGAGTCATGGGATAAAAGGGAAGGTCTTCTCCTGGATCAGTAGCTGGTTAAAAGAAGGAAACAAAGGGTAGGAATAAATGGTCAGTTTTCACAACAGGGTTCCCCAAGGATCTGTACTGGGACCAGTATTGTTCAACATATTCATAAATGATTTGAATAGGAGGAGAGACTTAAACAAATTAGGGCTGTTCAGCTTAGAAAAGAGACTACTGGGTGGGGGGGATATGATAGAGGCCTATAAAATCATCAGTGATGTGGACAAAATGAATAGAAATGTGTTATTTACCCTTTCATGCAATATAAAACCAGGAGTTACCGGATTAAATTAATAGGCAGCAGGTTTAATTAAAAAAAATTAGCTCACAGTTAATATGTCCTTGCAATTTTCAAGATTTTTAAAAGCACTGTGTTTTGGAATGCTGCCCAAATGTACTGTCAGTGGGATGAACAATATGCATTATCTTCAATGACAGGTAAAATAAATGAGGTAGAGGTTGCAATAATGCCTGATGGGCATTTTTGTGACCAGGACTTTATTTGTTTTGACATCCACTGCACTATACAACATTGCTCTTTTATTATTCTAGCATCCTAATTGCTGACTATTAGTTCAGTAATAAAATTCAATAATTGCAATGTATAGACCTACATTTAATTTGAAAGTTTATCATTTTCTGATATGTCCTATATAATGTATGTTTAAATTTAATCTGATAAATACAAGTGTAATATTTTATTAATAATACAGCTAAAGTAATTTTCTTTAACAAATTTATTTATCTGCAGATATCACTCCTCCACAAACAGCTGGGTATCTGGAAGTAACCGACCTTAACTCAAAGAAACTTAAATACATCCCTATTCCCAGGTAGCCTTCCTGTAATTCCTAGCATGATAAGTTTGGGATCACTAATAAATTTGCTGCTGGCACCTGAATGAAGATCATTCATAGAGGTTATAACAGTCAGGATACAAATGCTCTTTTGGATTTCTGCTCAACTTCCCCATTTTCCAGTTTTTCTGTGTTGCTTGCTTCCTGTTTGACCTGGTTATCCCCCCTTGTTCTCTCTAAAACAGGGGTGGGCAAATTACGGCCCTTCAGACATTTTAATCTGGCCTTGGAGCTCCCGCTGGGAAGCAGGGTCCGGGCTTGCCCCGCTCTGTACGTGCCATGGCTCTGTGCAGCTACTGGAAGCAGCGGCATGTCCCCCCTCCGGCTCCTATGCATTGGGACAGCCAGGGGGCTCCACATGCTGCCTCTGCCCCAAGTTCTGCCCCCGTGGCTCCCATTGGCCTGGAACCATGGCCAATGGGAGCTGCAGGGGCAGCACCTGCGGACGGGACAGCATGCGGAGCCGCCTGGCTGCCCCTAAGTGTAAGAGCTGGAGGGGGGACATGCTGCTGCTTCCGGGAGCCGCTTAAAGTAAGCACTGCCTGGAACCTGCACCCTTGATCCCCTCCTGTGCCCCAACCCCCTACCCCAGCCCTGATCCCCCTCCCGCCCTCCAAATCCCTTGGTCCCAGCCTGGAGCACCCTCCTGCACCCCCAACCTCTCATCCCCAGCCCCACCTCTGAGTCCACATCCCCAACCAGAGCCCTCACCCCCCTCCGTGCACCCTAACCCCCTGCTCCAGCCTGGAGCCCCCTCCCACACCCTAAACTCCTCATTTTTGGCCCTACCCCAGAGCCCACACTCCAAGCCAGAGCCCTCACCCCCTCCCACAGCCCAACCCCCAATTTCTTGAGCATTACAATTTCGATACCCTCGGGCCAAAAAGTTTGCCCACTCCTGCTCTAAAACGAGAGGACTGATCTCCTTAAAATAGATTGGAGATAGAGGTTATTTATACAGCATATTCTGTGCTACATTTATCTTAGCTATCTTTTATTCAGCTATCAGTATTATGCAAACATCTTTCCACCCTATCTAGTTCCTGTATGTGGTGTGCTTTGGGTAATATAATGGGGCTGCCAGGTCCAGTCTTGATCTCACTTGGATTGTTGATGGATCATATTCACTAGTGTACACCTTTCTTTGACCTTGCTCCAATTTCCAGGGTATTTTTTTAAAATTGGCACCATAGCTACAGAAATATTCTCTCTAGTGTCAATTGTGACTGTTAGATAAACCATATTTGGCTTTATTTTTCAGATCAGTGTCTCTCTCTCCGTATACATCATGGCTGTCAAAGATCTCGGACACAGATGTTCTGTTGGCGCCACTGGGAAAAGTAGGTTTGGTTACAGTGGATATGGGAGGCAGTGTCAGGCTTTGGGAGACAGGACTTGACAACCTACAGCGTTCTCTGCAGGACTGGAGAAACATGATTGGACAAGAGGATGGTAGACCTGTGCAGGTAGGACTTTAAAAATCTTAAGTTAAAAACATTAACAAAATGTTGCCAGTGAGTTGAAGTTTCTAGGTTGTTTAAAAAATAAATTATGATGAAAAGTATCATGAAGTAGAATTAGGCCTAGACCAGCAACAAAATCAAATAGATCTTTTTGTTGAAAAGTCATGTGGTCCTTTAAGAGCTTATTATAGGTGGAGCTGGTAGTAGGCAGCAGATTAAAACAAACAAAAGGAGGTACTCCTTCATACAATGCACAGTCAACCTGTGGAACATGTTGCCAGGAGATGTTCTGAAGGCCAAAAGGATAACTGGATTCAAAAAAGAATTAGATAAGTTCATGTAGGATAGGTCCATCAATGACTTTTAGCTGAGATGGACAGGGACAAAACCCCATGCTCCAGATATCCCTAAACCTCCAACTGGCAAAAGCTGGGGATAGTGCATTTGAAGTTGCCCTTTTCCATTCGTTCCCTCTGAAGCATCTGGCTCTGGCCACTGTCAGAAGACAGGATGCTGGGCTAGATGGATGGTTGGTCTGACTCAATATGGCTTTTCTTATGTTCTGGTAGTGATGCCTGTTGTTACAGCTGCCTAACATTTCCAGGAAATCCTCCTGTTTTCAGTTTGCATTTTTACTAGACTTAAAACCATTTGGGCTGAAATTTTCCAAGCTTGCTTTCTGCCTCATGATAGATTTTTTTTTTAAAGTTACAGTGAAAATATTTCAGTCATTTCCAAAATAGGTATTTTTCCAATATTCAAAGAAATTATTAGGATTGTTTTAAGAGCTGTACCCCCTCCATACTTTGGAAAAGGGATTTGAAACTTTGCAGGAAAATGGTCAAGTTTCGAGAGTGCTATCTTTTGCTGTCCCCATGAGAATCTAGGCAGATTGGGCCAAATTGTAAGTGTCTGACAAATTCCATTGCTGAATAGATTTGTTGATAATGACAATATACAATATGTAAGTAAAAAAATATATATAAATATCTGTGAGTACTGTGTGTGTATAGGCATGAGTGCGCACACATAAAATATATATACATGTATCAGCTAGTTTGTACGTGCACTACAGCAATATAATGGACAGAATCAGCACTATTCAAATGTCTCATAATCTGTATACTGTTAACAGTTAAAAGAAGTTTTCCTATACTTGAATCAGTAGGACATGAGGTTCAGGAGGATTTGAGTTCTATCCCAGCTTTTGTCATAAATTTCCAAGTGGCCATGCTGGGCGGTATATATACCTCTATATAGCCCCATGTGGCCATAAATATGTTACTCCCTTTTGTCTCTTAGTTATAATTACATATAAAGATTACAATTTCAGTTTTTATCAATCTGTATAACCCCTATAAATGTGACAGTAGATTTAATATTTTCTAAATAAAATCTTTCCACATTATTTTCAAGAGATCCAGTAGCCCAAAAGTATAAATTGGATGTAGTAGGCAGAAAGTATAATTCTCCTTCCACTCTCTCTTCCTACCTCCAACTCCCCTTCCACAAGATCAGTGGTTCTCAAACTTTTGTATTGGTGACCCCTTTCACATAGCAAGCCTCTGTGTGCGACCCCCCACCCTCTTATAAATTAAAAACACTTGTTTACCTATTTAACACCATTATAAATGCTGGAGGCAAAGCGGGGTTTGGAGTGGAGGCTGACAGCTCGCGACATCCCTGTGTAATAACTGCGTGACCCACTGAGGGGTCCCGACCCCCAGTTTGAGAACCCTTGCATAAGATGTTCTGCATTTATAGAAATTTGTACAACCACTGACCTGTTCTTGTTACTGGAGCTCAGCAAATGCCTTTCATAAAAGTCATGAGAAAAGAAAACACTCTTCCAGTACCACATTTGTGGTGTTATTTATTTAGGGTTACCATATTTTAATAAAAAAAAAAGAGGACACTCCACCGGGCCCCGCCCCAACTCTGCCCCCTTCCCCGAACGCTCCATCCCCCTGCTCCTCCCCTTCCCCTGCTTCCCGCAAATCAAATGTTCGCGGGAAGCCTGAAACAGGGAGGCAGCAGGTAAGCTGGGGCTGCGGCAGTCGCGGGGGGGCACAAGAAGGCGCAGCCCAGTCCGGCCCCCACGCCAGCCGGCCCTGGCCAAGAGGCTCTAGCCCCGGCATCTCTGGCCCGGCTCGGGCCCTGGGATGCCGGCCCTAGTTCCGGCCGAGCGCGCCGGCCCTGGCCAAGCACCCCCAGCCCTGGCCGAGCACCCCTGGCCCTAGCGACTCCAGCTCGGCTCGGGCCCCAGGGCACTGGCCCCAGCCGAGCAGCTCTGGCCAGCGGCCGAGCACCCCAGCCCCGGTCCCAGCACTCCGGCCCAGCTTGGCTCGGGCCCCGGTTCCGCCCGAGCGGCTCGGGCCCAGCCCCGGCCCAGCACCAGCCCTGGTCGAGTGGCGCCGGCCCCAAGACCCCTCCCTATTTTTCTGGACATGTCCGGCTTTTTGGCAATTCCCCCCGGACGGGGATTTGAGGACCAAAAAGCCGGACATGTGCGGGAAAATCCGGACGTATGGTAACCCTATATTTATTGCTTTACCAATGCCAGACATTTTCATTGTCAGTAAAGTAGTGCTAGCACCATCTAATGGCCAAATGTAGTTGGTTTTAATCAGAGCATTTTGGTTGATGTGTATCAAGTATCAGAGGGGTAGCCGTGTTAGTCTGTATCCACAAAAACATCCCAAAAAAAAATCTGTTAGTCTTTAAGGTGCCACCAGACTCCTCGTTGTTTTTGGTTGATGTGATTAATAGCAAAATATCACTGTTCTTATCTTGGAAGAACAGTGTCAGGATTACTGGCTTTAATTAGTTTGTTCTGTAGTGCTCTTTTGATTCAGTCGCATCGAATTACTATAATTTCAGTCAACTCAGCTGAATATTTTAGAAAAATCTACTTTGTGCTTGCGAAGTATACTTCATCTGAAAATGTCAAAGCACATTACAACATTGAGTAATATTTATTACAGAAAGGCTACAGGATTTTCCCAAACTCACAGAGTAACTCAGTGGCAAGTTAGTCATAGAATTTAGTTTTCTTGACACCAAATCTTCCTAACTACCAGACACGTTGCCACTTTTTTGTTGGCAATAAGATTCTAAAAGTTAGAGATAGAAAAGTCCTCTTGGCACATCTACTTCTTCCTTTTGACCATGCAGGAGATACACCTCCTATCAGGGCAGTCAGATTTTAAAATTATATAACATTGATTTGAACTGAAAGGCTGAGAGGAAACCCCACATTTTGGTCTGCAAACTCAGACCATATTCATTTCTGCACTTTTTTCAACTTTATACTACTTTTTTTTAAAGGTCAGGATTTTGAGATATTACAAATCAAACTTGCTGCAAAATGCATTATTTTCAGCATACAGCATTTTATAGAGCCGCAAGTAAATAATTTATCATTTAGCATTTAACTTATCTTTTAAAAAAAATGTTGGCACACAATATGTGCACATTGTGAAATATAAGTTTATCTGGTGTGGGGAAGTGAGAAGGCACTTTTTCCATATGAGGTTAGCCTTTTAATGGACATAGACGTAATAGCTTTGTTTTATACATGGCATTTATTTTCATAAGCTAAGGGATGATATTCAATGCATAAATATGTTCTCAAGTTATCCCCTATCAAAAGTAAAAATTATTACCCTGTCTGAAAGTAAGCAAGAAACAAGAAATGTGAATTTAACCTTGGCCTCAGGAGATACTGACAAGCTGCTCTGCTAAAAAAGCTGCATCTAAATATTGCTTAATACGCACATGTGAAGAATCAAAAGTGTCTTGCAGTTTGTTCAAGTTGTTGGACTTTTCCCGGGTATTTAATGAGATATTTTTGACCCCTCCATCGAACAACACAACATGTCTGCAAGGCTTCTGTCCTTTGAAGCAAAATGGTTTGAAGTCTGATAGGAAGTATGTTCTGATAGCTGGGGACAGGCGTCCAAACAAGTTTTAGTTTTAGCTTCTGGGCTTGTGCTTTGGTTCTGCAAGCAGGCGTTAAACCTCAGAAATAGGCAGTATGCACATAAACGGGCAAACAAATGGAAAGCAAACAGTATTTAAATAAAATGTCAACAAGGACTTTCTCTGAACTTTCTTTAGCTACAGCAGTCCACGAGGCTAAACAAATATGGATAGGTTTTAGGCAAAAACACAACTGTTCCATTTGGCCTTTGTATTCATCAATTGGGATCCAGTGGTATAATCTTTTGTTAGCCTTCAAATGTGTCAATATTTGTTTTGTATTGTATATACACTCAACAGTGTTCAAGGTGCTGAAACCGTGAGGCTACAAAAAATAGTTTCTAAAAGAACAATTACTTGTTAAAAGTAATCGTAAATTGTCCCTATTTCATAAAATGTTTGGACTGTGTGTGTTTGTCAGGGATTTTATATAATACCCATATGTAAACATTTTGGCATATCTGAAGTTAGGCTTCTCCGATCATATTTAGGCACCCAGTAAAGTGGCCAGATTTTCAAAAGTGATGGACACCCATTTATGTCAATGGAGTTACTAGATGTTCTGCGAGTCCAGCACTTTTGAAAATCTGGCCACTTTAAGGTGCCTAAGTATGGGTTTAAAAGCTTTCCTTTAGTCACCCATTTTTAAAAGAAAAAAAAACTTACCCTAAATATTTTAGGGCAATGTACATAGAACCCTCAGTAAGTTTAGTTGGTTGCTATTAGAGGGCAAACCTAGACATTAGAGATAGAAAAGACCTATTCAATTCTGCCAGTGCCTGTTTGTCTCCTACAGCACATTATTGAATCCTGTGTCCCATCCAGTTTTCAATGACTTCAGAATTGAGGGTTCCACCACTCACATCACAATATTTATATAAAAACAAGCTTTGAGATACATTTTAGAAGTTGCACAGAGTTTAATAATCTGTAATTATACATCAGATACTTTATATACCTGAAACATTCAGAGCTAGCTTTCCATCTCCAAACACAGAATTAAAATAAATTACTCATTTCTGATAAGTTGCTATCTAGCAACATTCCCTGTGGTCAGTACTCTTCACATTTTACTGTTGTAAATTGCTGCCAAAACTGGAACATGAAACTTGCTTTACTTAGACTCAGGGCAGAATTCCATGTGTAGAAAATTATAGTCAAAATGTTAACACTTTCAGAAGCCTAAATAAAACATCTGAAATACCAGTCCCTGGTGAATACAAGTGCAAATAAAGTGCTTGGGTTAAAAAATTGCAAAAGATGTGTACAAAATTTCCCACACATTGCAGACCACCAAAATCCAAAACCACGCTGCCACTGGTGGCTTACCAGAGACGTCCAGTCAATGCACTCTCATACCTCCATGGTATTTTCATCTTTGTAGCTGTGCTGCTAAGTGATCCATTGTGAAATGTGGCCAAATTCTCACAGTCTCAATCTATACAATACCACCATAAAAACTTGTCCATTAGATTCAAGGCAGTTTCTGTGCTCTGGGCACCATGAGTGTTTGCAGAAATGAGCTGCTCTATCCCAAACCAGAGCTCTTGCCTTTAAAAACAGTGGTAGTTGGAGAGTAGGGTTGTTTTTCTTGAAGTATTTGTCAGTGTGCATCCCATCGTAGGTGCACATGATTCTCATGCACACAAGATCATAGTCTTCTGAAAAGCAGTTTCTATTGGAGGGCACAAAGCGCAGAGCAGCCACAAACCTCCTTTGGGTCCCTCTTACCGCCCATGGCAGAGAGGCCAAACCAGGCGAATGTCCTACCCCCCCACTACTCTACTCTGTAGAGGCATTCAAAATTTTGTCAACCAACTTTATGAAGAAATCTTTATCTTCACACTCCCATCAAATTGGACATCACAGAAGACTATTGGTCATCCTGCTGTACACCAAGACCAAGTGCTTTGTGCCAACCACCACACCTCCTGGTGGACTCATCCTTCTCAAGAATGGTTGTTGATTGTTTTACTTATTTGTTTTCGGTAAAGAGAAACATTACGGGGGGTTATAGTCTTTTTGTCCTCAGCTCTGGCCAGCTGGCACTTTATTAATGTGACACTCAACCACTGTTCCCACAAAACATGAATCTGGCTGTGCCCTTACCCAGGTAACTGGGAAAGTTAATGCTTTATCCTTATATAATACTCTTCACATCTCAGAGAACTTTACAGACATATCTACTCTTCACGAGATCTATGTGAGGTAAGTATTATCACCACTTTGCATATGGGGAGACCAAGACAAAGAGAAGTCAGGTAACTTGTTCAAGTTCACATCAAATCAGTAGGAAAATTTGAAATAGAATCTAGGAGTCCTGAGGTCTGGTCTATACTACCCGCCTGAATCGGCGGGTAGAAATCGACCTCTCGGGGATCGATTTATCGTGTCCCGTCGGGACGCGACAATCGATCCCCGAATCGGTGCTCTAACTCCACCAGCGGAGGTGGTAGTAAGCGCCGCCGACAAAAAGCGGCAGAAGTCGATTTTGCCGCCGTCCTCACAACGGGGTAAGTCGGCTGCAATACGTCGAATTCAGCTACGCTATTCACGTAGCTGAATTTGCGTATCTTAAATCGACTCCCCGCTGTAGTGTAGATGTACCCTAACATCCTCACACCAAAGAAACTGAAAATGCCTGCAAAAGATTGCCTAAGACTTTGGATACTAAATCTTTATGTTGTAATATGGCCAGATCTGGGGTATCAAGACCAATTTAACTCAGAGCTAGAGCATAAAGCACATGCTTGCTATTGTGAAGAGTACAATATAGACAGATTGAGCAAAATTCCAGGTAACTGAGTAAATTGATTTTTTTCTCAAATTAAAATGCAGCAAAGCAAAATGGCTTACTTCACAGCTCTCCTCGCAGCACTCAAAAGAACGAGTCAGAGAACGTGATGTCTTTTAAACATAGCCACATAAAACATCAACTAATTTCATCATATTGCCCAGCTCAAACATTAAAAAGGACAATATGTTTCTGTTCACAATAATTAACAATCCCCTCCACCAATAACTAAACAATTTAATGTCCTTTGCTTTTATGTGCCTAGAGGTGCACATATACTATGATTAAAAAAATCCTGTGTCTCAGAATCTCAGAGCCCAGGTTAATTGACTCGGGCTCAAACTCGCAGGATTTCAGAGCTCGGGTTCCAGCCCAAGCCCAAATCCCAAGCCCAAACATCTACATTGCAATTTTTAGCCCCTCAGCCCGAGCCAGCTGACCCCTGGATTAGCTGTGGCTGTGCCATGGATTTTTTATTGCAGTGTAGATGTACCCTAACTGAGAAATCATGCAATAATGAGAGAGCTTCTCTTGATTAGATAGCGTTTGAGTGGGTTTGGCAGCATTGCATAGTGAGATTATGGCCCCCAAGATTCAAGCGTTCTTCTGCAAACAATTTATTGACGTTTATTAGATTTGAGGAAATTGTGAGTGAACAAATAGGTCTGTAAGTTGTGTACTTAGAAACATTTAAAATATATATACTCTCAGATAAAAACTGTTAAACTGGAGTTAAAGTTGAGTAACATCAGTAATTTATTATGCCAAAAATAAGCATTATAAACCCAGGAAATTCAGAGGTAGGATTAAACTTACAAGAAATCCAAACATGTTAAGGTATGGAAATGTACAGGTAAGGCATCCAAACAATCTTAACTCTGCCATGTAGCAATGCCACGAAATAACCAGACAGTTGTGATTAGATTATAATACTATTTGTATGCCCATATTAGTTGAGACTGATATTTTTAAAGGAACATTAAAATTTGTAGAAGATAGAGATAGTTACATGAAAAATAAATAGACATCTGTTTTCCCTTGCAAGAGTTAACTCCTAGTTTGGCAGAGTTTTGACCTTTAATAATGGGCTGCGCACTGTAGGGTTTCATAGAGTGCCCGCCAGTCACCAAAAAGAGGAGCCTCATGACTGCAGTAGCCCCTTAACCTCCTGTTCTCCTCTCCCAGGGTTGTTTGATTCTGAGATCCGTGCAGTTGTGATCCACTAGCTCCTTTCCCAAGTCCCCTCTACCCATTAGGGTGCACAGAACACTTGAAGGCTCCCTTCATCCTTCCTGTCTTCCCCTCAGCCCACCAAAACTAAAGCACTTTTTTCCCTGACTTTAGGACCTTTTGCATACATGGTGCAAGATTTAGCTGTAAGTGAATAATAAGCCATAAATTAGTTTCACCGTATAACATTTAAAACATATTAGAAAATGTGAGCGTTAATAGAGACTCTCCTTTTCATTCTGGAATCTTCGCATTTTGCACTAAAATATGCAGCACAGTGCATGCAGACCACTGAAATATGCACCCCAAGTATGTTGAATTAATCTATGTTACCAGTAACACGTCCAAAGATATAAATTTACTGCAACCTCCCAGAAAAAAAATTATTGTAGCTTTTACTCAGCACAGCTCAGCCATGCCTCCGCTGCCTCTCTCAGTACTACCGCTGCTACGTTGCTATTTATACTCATGCTAGTTCGATGAGAGCTAGCGTGGTTATATGTACACGAGCAGGGGAAATCAAACCCTTAGCTTGTACTGTAGACATAGCCTTAAAGAGGCCTAGTCTTCAGAGTCAGGAGAACAAAAGTTTTAGAATTCAGCAACATTATCTAAGACTCGTAATTGTAAATAGCAATAGTTCAAACTGCAGGGAGGAATTGGGAGAAAAAAGTGAGGGGGAAAAACCTAAAATGAGAATTTTCATAGGCTAATGATTGATCAGCAGAGAAAGACAGCAAAGCCTTAACCTCGTCGCACATTGAGGAAAGATTAGTTTTAGGGGTCTTGAGTCTTGTATTCCCTGTAGAGCTCGTTGGAAATTTTCAGGTGAAACAGTTTCATTGAAAAATGCCAATGCCTTGTAGTAAAATGTTTCACTAAATGTATTACAGATTTGACAAAACTTTCATTGCAACACAGACTGGTTTCCATTGAAAACCTCACAGCTCCTCAGGAAGCCTGCCAGTGCCTAGAGCCCTAGCTAGAGCCAAGATTCAGGGGTCTGGTAAGATCCCCACTCTGTGGCAGCATCCCTGGGAACCCCAGCTGGAGCCAGGGGCCAGTCATTTAAGTAGTCTGTGCCTCGGTATCCTCATCTGTAAAATGGGCTTGGTAGCTACTTCACCAGAGTGCTGTGATGGTATATTTATTAATGTTGTAAAGCACTTGGAGATCCTCAGACGGGCAACACTTCTGCACATAGTTACAATGCAATTCAAGGGAGTTACTCTTAATTACTTTGGAGTAAATCCAAAGCAACATTAAGTTCAGAGTATTATTTATATGTCTGAAGGAAAAGGATCCTGGAAGGTTTTTTTGTTTTTTTAATGGCAGTTTCTTTTCCTTTATCCCCTGAGATGTCCCCCTTTCCTCTCATGTAGTCTGAGGGCAGATAAGTTGTAGTTGCTTACTCAATTCTCCATAATTTTCAGGCAGACCTGGAGCATCCTTTTTTCCTTCCTCTATTCAGTTGTGCATAAGCAACTCTATAGTAAGTTATTCACCCTTTAAGGGGGGTTGATACTTTTATTTTTATCCAACTCATTTATTATTTCCATTAATTTCCTGCAGCTGTAAAATACTATACTGCTCGAGGAAGTTTAGCACAAAAAAAGCTTAGTTGCTCAAATTTACTTCTAGAATTAGGTGTTATTGAGACCTAATGACTGTTATATGATTGCAATTTGCACGTGCTCTACACCCAGAAAAGACATCAGTTCAATCTTGTGCTCACATGCATCAACTCAGTTTGGAACCCAGATTGTTGAATTGGGGTAAAATTATAAAAAGCTCCCAAATCCTTTCAAAAGTGACATTGGCGTTTGGAAGCTGAAGTCCCATTTTCAGTGAGACTTAGGGTCCTAAGAGCTTGTAATACTTTTGGAAAGGACAGTTAGGGTCCGGAGTCAATTAAGTGCTTTGGAAAATTTTATCCTTTGTCTGAAATATTTTTCAGTTAGTGTTGACAGGGGTAGAGGGGAGTTTTATTCTTTAACATTGCCTTGAAAAATGAGCCTTTCTATGACATTAAATGCCATATTTGTCATGAAGTTTGTGCAGAACATGGCTGCAATCTTTAGTATCTGATAAAAGGGAAGATATTTAAATGACATCATTTACTACATGTTGCTACAAACTTTCTTGTTCATTAATTGAAAGGGTAACTTTTTCCATATTTTTCTTTTACGAGAATAATAGCTTATTCTCACCACATGAGGGTATCAGTGAGCTAAAAACGCTAACGATTCTCATCTATTAAGTGTCCATGCATTTGGGATAACCATATTTGTGAGAGTCAGACCAGGTGGGGAGAAACCCAAATTCCTGCAAATTTCACTCTGTGGGCTAAAACAAGGCACTCTGAAAGAGATGAAGACTGGGGATTTTAGAATTAGTCAGACTCTCAGACTGAAGGCTGCACAGTCAATGTCTGGAATTCTCAGTTTCGTGAGCTCCAGGTATTCCAGCTCTGACCCATCCAGGATCCTCCCTGATTCTCAGTGATGGGAAGTCTCTGCCAAACATGGTGACTGACACCACTCTGGCTCTGTGGCCTCTCCATAGCCTGGGTGATTGGCTGTAAAGGAGATGTGGGAACAGCAGATAGGTGCTGTCCTCTGAAACAGGTCACTGACATATGTGGAGAATGAGACTAGAAAGCCAGCAACCTAGACACCCCGACATGTTCATGACTTCAAAACTCACTGCTGGGTGAAAGCAGCTCAGCTCCTCCCTCAGTTCATTATCATCATCACTGAGACAGATATTGCAACCCCATGCAATGTCTTGCCCCACCCCTGCCCTGCCCCTTCCTGAGGCTCCGTCCCTGCTCCCTCCATCCCTCCTCCCTCCATCGCTTGCTCTTCCCCACCCTTGCTCACTCGCTCATTTTCACCCGGCTGGGGTTGGGGGTTGGGGTGCAGGAGGGACTGAGGCCTCCGGCTGGGGATGCGGACTTTGAGATGGGCCAGGAAATGAGGCATTTGGGCTGCAAGAGGGGTCTCTGGGCTGGGGATGAGGGGTTTGCAGTGCAGGAGGGGGCTTAGGGCTGTGGGTTGAGGTGCGGGAGGGGGGTGCAAATTCTGGGAGGGAGTGGGTGTGGGAGTGGGCTCAGGGCTGGGATATGGAGTTGGGGTGCGGGCTTTGGGCGGCGCTTACCTCAGGCGGCTCCCAGAAGCGTCTGGCATGTCCCTCCAGCTCCTAGGCGGAGGGTAGGCCAGGTGGCTCCACATGCTGCCCCCGTCCACAGGCACCACCCCCGCAGCCTCCCTGGCCGCCCCTGTGCCTAGGAATCAGAGGGACATGCCGGCTGATTCCGGGAGCTACGCAGAACTGGCAGCTGCAGTCAGCCGGACTTTTAGCAGCGACCGGAACCACCAGAGTCCCTTTTTGACTGGGCGTTCCGGTCAAAAAACGGATGCCTGGCAACCCTAGCAAATGGACATGCCTTTCTGTCCATGGGGAGGTCCCAACCCTTGCTGAAGGGTTGGAAGGGATGTTGGTCTGTCAGACTCTCCATGTAGAAGATGGGTGATTTCTGGGTGTTTAGCATGTGGATTTAAATCTGTTTGTTGTTTTTTTTATGTTTTGTCTGTAAAGCTTTTTGGCCTATGAATTAATGTGTTTGCTTGGAAGAGCTGTGTGGCCTCTTGTAAAAACACTGTCATTGTCCTCTGAGAGAGTGCCTCTTTTTAGAAGGGAGTCAGTCAAAGTGTCCCAATCCAGACACAGGTGTTGGCTGGAAACCTGAGACCTGACTGGCACTCCTGAAGTGGATCACAGAGTGGGGGAATACAGTGACATCATCATCAGGGCTGCCAACTGAAATCAGAGCCTCATTGTAGTCACTGTAGAAACGCGTAACGAAAGACGGTCCCTGCCCTGAAGATTTTACAAACTAATTAGAGAAGACAGACAAAAGGTAAGTGGGAACAATAATCCCAGCTTTCTCCTAGAGCAGGCAGATCCAGTACAAAGTGCCTCTTTCTTTTCCCTAGAAATGTGGGAGACCGAGCTCGCAAAAATAATCTGTTGTCCAAACAAATCATCCTTTTTAGTGTTGTTGCTCAAAGTGTCTGCATCAGGAGTGCTGTGGCCTTAGATTGATGACACAAAAATAATATCAAACAAAAATAATAGTTCTGCCATTATTAAACTTACTCTGTAATCACTGTAAAGACACAAGGTATCAAAATGTTAGATCACATAATAAGTTATAGTAATACTAGATGTAGGTGGCTCACCTGTAAAACAAAGCCAGCAGTTCAGTCTGTTCCACAAAGCTGAGCTGTAATATCTCAGATCTGTACTTTCTAAAGGAAAATTTGACATTTGGTCTAGCTTGCGGGCCCCAAGGCTGTGGAATTTATCATCTTTCTGCTTTCATATGCAGTTCCTTTCAAGTTTTCTTCTGCAAGTAAATTTCCCTATTGTTTGCAAATCAGAAACTTTGGCTTCCCTTTAGCTTTGTTCCCATTATTGACTCTGGGCTAATTTAAAAGAAACTGTATTCTGAGATATATCCAAGTTAGTACATGAGATGCTCATTTTTCAAGTAAATCAGTCCTCATTTCAGCTTGGTGAGATCAGAAATATAAAATGGTCAAACATTGTTCTTGAATCTGGTTAAACGTTTCATTCTGAAAGCCTGAATTCAAATCCTGGTTAGATCCCAAATGAAAATGACTATGGTGGACTCATCCTTGTCTCAGATGTTTGTTCATATCGCTAAAAGTCACAATATATCTTATCAGCATTCTGAAGATAATCAGGACTGGAATAGCAACGATATTGTGTCCAAGAATTGATGTACATTGGCAGATATACATGGGCTCACATAATGCTGTCCCACACAGTGGATAAAAATGTATAAGAGTGCCTAAGTCACAAGTAAATTAAAGTCAATGGGACTTAGTTCCTAAGTCATTAGACGCTTCTGAAATTTTTGCCCTGTCTCTTTAAACAGTACTGTCAGTCTTTCATTTTTTATGTAACAGATTCACCCAATAATTTTAAAGGACTCAGCATTAATTTAGCATGGTTTCTTTTGCATGTAGTAAAATAAACTGCCAAACAATGTAATTAGAAACTAATTAGGAGTTCTTTGAGAAGAGAATGAGACGTACTTCTGCCACAATCTATATGCTGTAGTCATTTGTTACTTGGTGGAACAGCATGTTAGGAAAGCCATGACCTCATATCTTTCAAACAAAAAAAAATGCTTTGGAAACTTGTGGTGATGACAGATAAAATGGAATTTACACATGTGTTAATAAAATACAGAACATGTTGCAGTAGAACAAGTTGCCTGATTCCGTGTCTTTTCAATGTTTTAGTGTGTTCAGCTTGCGATAGGGTTAGGATGATTATGAGGGAACCAAAATACTTTTTTTAGTTAATCCTGTTTTATTTATGACTGACTAATATACTGTGTGTGTGTACCAAACCATCATATAATAGAGGAAACGTGCTTTCAGCATTTTCAGATCTGTGTGGTTACATTTTTCAGAGTTTATGCAGCTTTCTTACTAGAGACATAGTGCTTACGTGTTGCTAGAATTTCATGATATAGTTTAAAGAATTAAAAGGGTTGTGCCATTTTTGCAGGAACACAAGATAATTGTCATCACTGTTGGTAAATCAACTACAGAGATGCAACTATCAATGTGCTAGGACTGGCAATATCTTTGACTCTTTAATTCTTAGTATTACAAGGAGATAGGTAATGAAGGAGAAATTAAATGTTTCTGACCAGTAAGGTTATTTGTGTAGACTCAGGAGAGAACAAGAAAGAGAGGAACTGAAGAAAGGAGCAATGAAAGTTGTAGATGGAGTTGTATCAGTGTAGTATGAGAAGATGACGTGTTGTTTCTGCAGTGATAATATTTGATACACTCTGACATAAAAAAAGATGTATTAGGAGAGATGATGTAAGTACTAAAGGCCAGTTTGTAGTGAAGGCCTCGCTGGAGTCCTAGACATGGCTAACGGTATGAACCAAAGGTGGTGAACCAAAGTAGGCCTTAATAGACTAGCAATACTGAGTGTCAACTAACCAAGTAAGCACATTCCTGACCTGAGAGGAAGGTACGGGAACACAGCAAGTTTTCAAGTAACTACGTAAACACATTCCTAAGAGATAGTACAGGAACACATCGATCCCTCATAAAAATAAGGAGGGGGTGACAAGATAATGGATGAGGATGTTTTGATCAAACTACCGGGTATGACGTATAAAGGTGCTGACTAACAACATCTGGAGTATAATACATAACTTGTTTGTATCAACGTATACAGGGAGAAGTCATAGGAGGGGCAACTTTGTACCAGCCTAAGGGACAGCATTATGTTATTTTGATTGAGCGTCTGCCTTGCCGCAGGCATGTTAGTGTGTTCGTGTGCCTGTAACCATTGAGTGACAATAAATGTAGCCAAGTGCCTTCGCCATCAAACTGAGCCTGTGGTCTTTCTGTGTGGGGAACATCAAGGTCTGCTGAATTAACAAGCTGCAAGCTACACAGGTGCAGCTAACACTGGAGCTACACAAACAGCACAGGAGCAAAGCATAGACCCACAAACACAGCAGCACTAACAACAGGTAGTTTTTGTTTGTTTTTTTTAGATGGATGTTGAGAGTTATTCCTTGACAAAGGCAAGGATCATCTCAATGTGCTGTTCAAGAAGGGATAACATTATTGAGTCAACAGATGCCTCCATTGCAAATAGTCTTATAAATTTACTTTGACTAAATATGTGGGCGGTTAGGTCTTAGACAAATGCTTATTGTTAGTTGTGGTGCAATTTGTTTTAGAAACTGAATAGAGTACCAGTAAAGTGGTTTATTGACTGAGTCAGTCACTGACTGAATCATTACTTAGGTACATCTGCTGCCTACAGGTTATATCTCTGCCACAAAACATATGATGTCAAAATAATACAAGAGGAGGATGGGATTTTGTACCTCAGCTAGGAGACTAGGATGCAGAACACTAATATGATTGTCCTTCCTGCAATAAACCAAAGTGCCTACATTAGAATAGCATAATGTTCAGGACATTGTTGTATTACTGACGATTTGGATATGGAGCATTAATAATGAAATTGTGTATGTAAATCTGAGTGGCAAAGAGACAGCAATTTGGAGTAAAGACTAATAAAAGGTTAGCTAGTGAAGGCAATAGTTCATATGCAAGATTTAAAGAAATAAATGAGAAATGTAATACTAATAAACTTTTTTATACTAATCTGTGTTCACTGAATTCCTGCTGGCTAGAAGTGGTATTTCTTAAATAATAGGAAAAAATCCATATTGTTGCCCAGAGTAAATTGGTAATGATACTGTTGTGGAGCTACAGAACCTGTCTCTGGCTTTCTGAACAACCTCTTTGTTCAGAGGGGTCTGAAGTATGTCAATTCAGTTAATTTTTTCTCTTTCCCAGAGATGTTTTCTTTTCTTTTCTATGAAAACACTGGCCTTCAAAAAACATTTTCTTGCCTTTCCTGCCCCTGTAAATTATTTACTCAACTTCTAAGATTTTGTAGGAGCAATTCAAGGTGCTAGGGTTGAGCAAAGTTGATAAAAAACGATTAGCATAAATTGTTCAGAAGTTTCTGTCAGTTGGTTTTGCATGATTTCGTGCCCCCTGAAATGTTTAATTTTTGTGATCGACTGGTGGACTGAGAGTTGTTAGAAAGGAATCATGCAGGAACTTGAAACGCCATTTTCATGTGAAAATTCACCTTTGTGAATTTGGAAAAAGCATGAGAACCACATGATCTAGTGGTTTAAATACATTCCTGGAAGCCATTGATTCTATTCCCTTCAATGTCACACTTATATAGTACTTTCCAAACATTTAGCAGCTAGATATTATTCTCCTATTTTACAGATTGAAATGCAGAGGTTCAGAGAAGATACATGATATGGTCAATGTCATACAACTGCAACCATTCTGAGTATTTCACCCATCACTAACACCAGTACTATAATGATGGTTAGTAGCTTTAGGGCAGTATTGGAAGCACACAAAACACATACATTAGTGTTTTCTTGATAACTATGGATAGTGTTACTCCTTTCTGTGTGAAAATGACCCTTCCCTGTGGGCTCAAGTCAGCACTATCGACGTCAATAGAAGTTTCCCATTAACTTTAATGAAAGCAGGATAAAATCCCATAGCTACAGCAATAAGAACAGTGAGGAGTTTTTTTTGGTTTTTGGTTGTTTTTTTTTTTTTTTTGCCTGAGTCCCTCTCCTGCCCAACAGTTTTCTACTCTCATGCTGATTATAAAACATTTTCTTCATATCTTCACCAGAAACTGTTTTACATTAAAGAGAGAGAGCAGCACAGAACACTATTCTGTACTTAAATAGCAACATGCATATAGCAACTTTTGATATCAATTTAGCCTGAGTAGGAAATTCAGTGCATTTTTGAATATGTATTCACTATAGTGTTGATATAGAGAGTGTTCTGGGAAAAGATGTTATTATGAACTGTTAAACGTAGCCTAGAGCAACATTTTTATAAATCCTTTTTACAGTTTAAACAGTTTAGGTCCAGGAAAATCCATAGTCTTGTACACAAACACTGAAGGAGACACTTCATTCTATGGGGAAACGTAATCCTTCATCCTTTGAGCCATCTTGTTTTTGATTGTTTATTATTTCTTTCATATCAAGAATATTCACCTCCCAAAATGACGTATGGGAAAAAGTCCCTTAATAAATTACTGATACTCAAGTACAATCTGGATTTTATTAATTTTTCAATACTGAAACATTACATTTGATAGAAAAGGAAACATTCTCCTTTGACTATGATTATAAATTGCAGGGCTTTGGAGCTGTGCTCCAGCTCCGCTCCAGCTCCAGGCAAAAACCTGCAGCTCCACTGTTCCGGAGCTGCTCCGCGCTCCAGCTTCGGACTCCGCTCCAAAGCCAAATCGTCCCATTTACTTGTACTGTATGTACTAAAAGGGCAAAACATTGGGCTAATTTTTTTCCTGTGGTGTACAACTGTGCTAGGAGAGAGAGAAGGGTAAAACGAGCCTTCTCTTTCCACCTTAACAGGATTCCTACTTTATGGTAAAGACAGTTCTAGGAAACTAAGTGTTAGGAAGGAGAATGCGCTTTATTTCTTTTTAAGGAGCAGTAAGAAGTACCTTGCAGTTGATCCACCATTTTTAGTCTGAACTTCAGCCCTGTGTTGGTGGAATGACTCTAATTAAACATGCAATTGCCCAAGCTCTACGCTTCCCCGTCTTTCCCATCCCTGTCACTGCCAGCATTAAGTGTAGGTATTTACCCATTAACTGTTTGAATGAGTGCTAGTGAAATGAAACAAAACTTTGGTACCTCAGCTTTTCATGTCTAATATATTAGGTGTAAATCATTCCAGCAACTGTATATACATCAGCCTTGGCACTGTTCTTTCAAGATATTATTTAGCACACTGATGTTGTATTTTAAGTTAAGAGAAGCATGTAATCATGTTATTTCCAATGGTTTAGCAAATGTGCTGCACCTGGCATGTCTTGGAAGTTCCATAGGGTGCTGAATAAAGGCTTAAGGAAAATTTTAGTTAATCATTTGTCGCCGCATACAATAAAGAGAGGTTCATGCACTTACATTCTGGAGATATATACCAATGAAATCTTGTAAGGAATGTGCCCCTGCTTTAATTCCTTTACTTTGCTTTAAAGAAGAGGGGAAATGTAATTCTGGGAAACTTTGAAATGTGTAACTTATTTAAAAAAAAAAAAAATGTGTATAGCTTAGACTCCTTCATACTGCTGGAGGCTAGGCTTGGGAGTAAAAAGCTGAACAGACTAATATTTCCCTTCAGTTTTCTCTTGTTTTTTTCCTCTTAAGAATAATTCATTTAGAATAATATAGTTTCTTAAAAGTATGCAGAGTGTCCTTTAAAAGGACAGAGACTAGATATGAGTGTGTACATTTGTAGGGGTACATTCAGTAAAGCTAACGCAGTGAGATTATATCTCTCTCTGCCTGTGAGGATTCACCTCTATTGGAACCAGCATTTCCTCCACCATCCTCCTTAGGGAACTGGCTTTTCAGTCATAAGAGGGTTCCAAAGGAGCAACTCTGGCACCAGTTGCTGAGGAAAGGCCATGAATCCTCTCATTCCTTCTGGACTTGTAATAAAGCTAACTGAACAAGACTACAAACACAAACTGCTGCGTAGAAGTCTGTACACTCTCTAGACATCTTCTTATGCTGAACAAAAATGTGTCATCTCTAGATAGTATGGTGACAGGAGTACTAGAAATGCCTGTGATAGACAAGGTGGTCATATCTCCTATTGGACCAACTTCTGTTGGTGAGAGACGAGCTTTTGAGCTTATACAGAAGTTGGTCCAATAAAAGATGCTACGTCACCAACCTTGTCTCTCTAATATCCTGGGATTGACATGGCTACAACAACACTATATATCAGGGATCAGTAACATTTGGCACGCGGCCTGTCAGGGAAATCCGCTGGTGGGCCGGGATGGTTTGTTTACCTGCAGCGTCCGCAGGTTCAGCCGATCGCAGCTCACACTGGCCACATCCCTTGGCCCGCACCGCTTCCCGCAGCCCCCATTGGTCTGGAACGGCCAGTGGGAGCTGCGATCGGCCAAACCTGCGAACTCTGCAGGAAAACAAACCGGCCTGGCCCACTAGCGGATTTCCCTGATGGGCCGCATGCCAAAGGTTGCCGATCCCTGCCTTATATGATAGATAAATCCATCTACATCAAGAGTACACCCAGGTCTACATCAAGGGACAACCAAAAAAACCTCCACACTTATTAATTAGTTGCAAAACTTGTTGATCACAGAAAGGGAATCACTCATCTATTACTTTCCATCCAAAGTTAGATGTATCTTCATCCTGGAGTGACCTTCACATATGTGGTCTGACCTTTTACCCCCTCTCTGAACGAAGATTTCCCAACTAATTACAAAGTTCTTTTCACCTATTGTAAAATCTAACTAGATATTCTGCTGTTGTTGGAAAGTCACTTTGTTTTAGTTAGAAATGACTGAGAAAAGGGTAAGTGACAGGAACATCTCAGGCTGAGAGAAGTGTTGGCTATATCACAAGTACAGAAGGTTAGATCTCATATGCAAAACTCCCATGGATAATGGTGAACCTGGTTTTGGGTGGAAAGGTAGAGCAATGGAGGAGAAATTTTTCTCTGGGAACAAAGATGCTCTCTTCATTTTTTGGTCCTTGATTTAATAAAACAGGCCTGTGAAACAGAGGAATGATATGTGGACTAGTTGAAATGTGTGTGGGGAAGGGAGAGAAAGGTGTACACAGGAATTTTGATTGTGTTAAAATGACCAATGATTCACCTGATTTCATAGATGCTCACTTGGTCAGAATTACCAATATTGTCTCTTTGTGCTTAAACTGTGCACGTTAATAAATATTCTAACAATTAGAGGGGTTCAAACAATATATTTATTCAGCTAAAAAGTGTTCTAAAAAGTTCATTTTATCCATCTTTTAAAAAGGCCGCCAGTAGGATGATTTTATTGCTCTCATGTGGATAATTATGACCTATTCAGAGTTTAGGCTGCCTGTTGTACCTTTTGCTTTATGACCCATTTAATGTTATGGAGCACAAAATCTAGTTGGTTATTCAGTAAAGAGTCCCTACCCTCCATCACAATTTCACTCTGCAACAGAAATAGCAGTGAACATGATGCTTAAATAGAGTTCTTCTGAGTCTGTCAGGAAACAGCCGTTTATTTATTTAACAGAATACATATTAGGTATCATTCCAATGAATAAATCACTGTACGCATGAGTTTTTAAATATCCTTATTGTTTGCCTGAAAATTGGGAAGTGAAGAAACAGTTCCTGCCCATCAATTTGTGTGTGTGAGTGTGTGCGCACACACATGCCTAAATAAAAATCTGATAAAATGAAGTTAGGGTTGAGAGTACATATCAGTAATTTAGGACAAAGTATCTTATATTTAGAGTTGATGTTATCCAAAACAAGCACTATAAATTCAGAGTAAAGATTAAACCTAACCTCTTTGGATTCCTTTTAAGGCATGGAAATACACAGTTAAAGCCCCAAACAACTTTAACTCTGCCTTCTAGTGACACCTTTTAATAACCATATGATTATAAGAAGACATTTTCGTGTTTATGGTTCCAAATTAAACAAAACTTATTTTTAAAGACTTTTTTCCTTCTTTTCATCATTGTGTCATATAGAGCAGCGTTAAGATTGTTTGGGTGTCTAGCGGTTGTTAAGATAATTAGGAACAAAAAGAAAGATCTGAAATAATCTATATTTAAAATTAATGTAACTCATAAGCAAATTAAAAAATGTACTGTAACAAATGAAAATTCATTCTTATTCAAAGGGTAAGTGCTGTAATTTTGGGGGAGACACTCTTATTTTTCATAAATGGTAAAGTAGTAGAATCCCTGAATAAAGTGCAAAACTCAGTTTACCTTAGCTACAGAGCTACAACTGGTGTCTCCATAATTTATACATGTTTTTTAAAAAAAAAAAACACACATTTCACTGTCGGTTACTGAAGACACATCCTTCATCTTCAATTGCTATAATTGCTCATAGAGATAATGCACTGTTTAATGCAGTCAGCTCTATAGGTCATAATAAACCTTTTTTCAGCTTCTTTCTATCATCATGAGGGTATAAAAATCACAAAACTGGACCTTGCATTTAATTGATGCCACTGATTTCCAATTTATTGCTGTAGTTACTATTTATTAATTTCTTTCATTAGTTTTTTATAATTTCACGGCAGTAAGTAAACCAGTCATATTTAATAATATGTAAGCAGTGACACATTTACACAAGTAGGGTTGTGAATGTAATTCTGGACCTACTTCCAAACATATTTAGCTAGCTAAGACTCAATTAACACATGACAGAGAACCCCTTTCATAGATTGCCTGGCCAGCGTAGGTCTCCAAATTGGACATTACAGTATAGCATACATTAAAAAGCTGATTGGCACAAATGTAGCACTAAAGGCCTAATTTCATTGTGGTGTTCTGTAAATCATATATCTGAGCTCTCTGAGCCTATATGTCTACTTCACATTTGTATATATGAAAAGTGATGTGGTTTTTCTTCGTTGTTAGTTTGTATCACTCCTAGTATTGCGAGTATCTACTGTAATCAGTAAGAGGAAACACAAATATATATCAGTCCTGTAATACAGTGAGATGTTTAAAAAGCCAGAACTGTGTGATCGAGTCGCTTGGGGTCTTATCCTGTGAGTTGTGGCAGGCCTTTAACTCCCTTAGAATTTAAGGGCCCTGGACAGCTTGTCCAGATCAACCTATTAAGTTAATTGGAAATTGTGTCTTCATAGGGACTCAGGATCAGGCTTATGTGCAGCATAGTAGAGGATGACAATTCTGCTCTTTTTCGATAGGAAACCCTGAAGAAGTACCTAGCCCAGGGGTCAGCAATCTCTGGCACGTGGCTCGCCAGGGTAAACACCCTGGTGGGCCGGGCCAGTTTGTTTACCTGCCACATCGGCCGGTTCGGCCAATTGCGGCTCCCACTGGCAGCAGTTCACTGTCCCAGGCCAATGGGGGTGGCAGAAAGCCACGGCCAGCACGTCCCTCGCCCGCGCCACTTCCCGCATCCCCCGTTGGCCTGGGACGGCCAACCGGGGCCAGTGGGAGCCGCGATTGGCCGAACCTGCCGACACGGCAGGTAAACAAACTGGCCCAGCCCACCAGGGTGCTTACCCTCGCGAGCCGCGTGCCAGAGGTTGCCAACCCCTGACCTAGCCAAAGAGAGGCAGATAAAATGGAAAAATAAATCCATTTCTAGAGCATGAATCACTAACATGTAAAAAAAACCCTAGACACACACAAAAGACAGACATGCCATGGTCACTGCAGAGCTTGTGGTTGTGGTGGAAACCAGTCCTCACAGAAGGAAATCTTAAAAGAAAAATTTCAAAATATTTTCCAGCTATTCTGCTGTCACTCTTACCTCATAGCTACAGCTCAAAAGACTTCTTGACTGAATTCATCTGTTGTTTCACTTAACTGTGATATGCACAGCATACTATGCAAAAGCTTAACCGTAATGAATAAAGCTTTTCACTTACCTACAGTTATAAGCACATAATGAAATGGCACAAGTTTCACTTCAAGAAAAATTGAAATTTCACTATAGTTAAAACCTGACTAAAACAATCAAATTATTTAACTAGTTTGATAAAGGCATGCAATGAATTCAAAAGGAATCTAATCAGAGGGGATAGTTAGCACTTGAACTGGCAAATTACCCATGTATTTCTAACGTGCCTAACTAGATCTTTCCCCTTCTTGCATCTTTCAATTTTCCTGACTCCAAATACATCTCCTGAGCCCCCAGTTGACTGCCTAACTTTTAACAGTCCATTACCTCAAGATGACTCCCAACCTTTGGCTGTATTTTGTTGAGGAGTGCTCTTAGCTCCCGCACACAAACTGTTGCGGTTCACCTAACTCTCCTTAGAACTCTCAAACAGTGGAGGATCCAGTTAACCAAAGGACACACAAATTTTATCTCTCCCATCATAAAAAATCCAGCTTTGATCCCTTCTCTGCTTCAAACTCATTGAGCGTGCAGTCTACCATCTTTGTCTTACATACACCTTTAATTTCATTCAAGATCCTCTCCAATGTAGCTTCCACTCCTACAATCAATTGAAATGACTCTCACCAGTCTCTGAGGACCTCTATCTGCCATATTTCAGGACCTCCTCCTCCTCGAAATATCAGTTGCGTTTGGTGTCATAGACTAATTCTTCTCAAAATTTTGACTTTCCTGATGCTGTTCTGTCCTGGTTCTCCTCCTTAACTCTAAGATTGCTTCTTCAGAGTTTCATTGGGGCGGGGGGGGATCCTCTTCCTGTCTCCCACTTACTGTGGAAGTCTCTCAAAGCTTTGTCATTGGTCACTTCCCCTTTCTTCCTCTCTGGATGGTGTCATTCACAATGCTGGCTTTGACTATTATCTTTATGCTGATGACTCACAAATATACTCTGGACCCTTTTTCTTCTGCACCTCAACCAGGTAATATGTCTTCTTCCAGACAAATAAAATTCTCAACCTGTCTTTCTGATTTCCCCTTGTGGATGTCATAGAATCATAGACTTTAAGGTCAGAAGGAACCATTATTATCATCTATTCTGACCTCCTGCACAACGCAAGCTACAGAATCTCACCTACCCACTCCTGTATCAAATCTGTGTCTGAGCCACTGAAGTCCTCAAATCATGGTTTAAAGACTTCAAGGTGCAAAGAATCTTCCAGCAAGTTACCCCTTGCAGAGGAAAGCAAACAAGACCCAGGGCCTCTGCCAATCTGCCCTGGATGAAAATTCCTTCCCCACCCCAAATATGGCAGTCAGCTAAACCCTGAGCATGTGGGCAAGACTCACCAGCCAGACACCCAGGAAAGAATTCTCTGTAGTAACTCAGATCCCACCCCATCTAACATCCCATCACAAGCCATTGGGCATATTTACCGCTAATAGTCAAAGACCAATCTCATTATACCATCCCCTCCATAAACATATCAAGTTTAGTCTTGAAGCCAGATATGTCCAGCCATTAGTTGACCCCTTCATCTTCCCTGTAACGAGGCATTCGCTTGCCCTCGCAACAAATCAGCCAGAGACTTCTTCTGAGTACAATCACCAGTGCCTTATTATTTTCAGTGTCAGCTCCCACCACCTTCTATTTACAGTGTGCTCCAAACCAGCCACCTGGGGGACAGCTTGCTTCTCCAGCCAGCAGGGATGCACAGCTCTTGGCTCCTCCCTTTCCTTTCTCTTCCTCTCTTCCTTCCTTCCTGACAACTTTATATAGCCCCCTGACTAATAAGGCCCCAGGTGCTTCTCTTCCAGTAGTTAGGCATGGCATACTCAGCCAGCCCCAATTAATACTACTTAATTGGACCTGGGCTAACGGGGGCCTGGCTCAGGACCTCCTGGCCAGCACCCTGTTACATTCTCCCATAGCCTTCTCCTTCCTCCCTGTGTCTGTCATACCTTAATATTCCAAGTTGCTCAAGTCCATAGTCATATTTTCATCTTTGATTCAGTCCTTCCTTTTGATCCATGTGTCCAGGCCACTGTAACAGTTTGGTGACCTGAAATATACATCTCTGTTGTTATATACCATACTAGTACTTTGAGTATTCCAAATACTCAAACAAAAACATCTGCTAATTAATTACAGAGAACTTAGTAAGGGCAAGTTGCTAAACTAAGACTAATTCTTGATCTCTCGCTCGCTCTTTCTTTCTCTCACTTATTTTTTTGTTTGTTTTAATTTTTTAACAAAAAAGAAGATACTATTGAATATTTTGTTGTGGTTAAGAGCGATAAGACAATGCTAATCAAAATAAGAGCAATAGTGATGCTAAATTATTAGGAAAAGGTAATGTATTAATTAAATTACCACAGAGTGTAAGGATAGGTCTGCACTTGAAAAGTGGTAGATGCAGCTTATGCTGACAAAAAAGGGCTTTATAATTTTATGTAAAATTGCAAACACTAACTAGTACACAATTCTGTCTCAAACTATAACTTTCCAATACTAATATGTCAAAAATGGCTGTCTTTCAAAACAATCACCACTTTGTGAACTTTGCTCAATGGAAAAATAAAATACCAGCTGAATGTCACTAAATACAGCAAAATAAGTTCCATAAAGCTTCCCTTTGTAGGATTTTTGTTTATTTTTCAATAGAGAAAGGGTCCATGAAGGCCAAAGTGCAGTGAATTTCCCATGTTTTTAATTTCTTTTTAAAGAATAAATATTTTCATTACATCTTGTAAGGCCTACATTCATTTTTTTTTTTTTAAATAAACTCAGCAATTTTGGTGTTCCCAGTGACTTTGGTATGTTTAAAATGCTAGTCAAGCAGTTACATTAAAAGGTACTGTTTACTTTATCCCTAAAGGCACCCACTTAAAAAAATTATACAGCCCATTGAAATAAGGACAAAACACTGGTGTGCTTTTGAAAGTCTGTTTTTAGTATGCAAATGTTAAATTAATGATATTTATCAGATTAGATCTCTATTTACCTTTATTTCACATTGATGACATGTTTCACAGAGGGTGTATTGTACCTTTATGAATCAATACAAATAATGTAAGGATGAAAAAAAATATTCTTTGAACGGTTGCTAATACACTGTTTTTATAACATGTTTTCAGATCATAGGAATGTGTAGAATTCCTCTCAGTGTTGTGTTGAGCCTGCAGCACACAGTGAATTCAGGGATTAAATTATTCTGCAGCTCTGAAGGAAACCCTGCTAATGCCAGAGAACTTATTCCTTAATGGGCTGTAAAATTGTGTACTCTCAGAATGCATCAATTTTACAGTAAAATAAATGGAAAGTATGTATATGGATGGGAGGAGTTCATTCATAGAAGCTTGATCAATGTTATTACTGACAGTTCTGTCATTATATTTCAAGTAACAGTAAATAGCATTAATTTATACAGAATTATTACTATAAAGAAAATGTATACATTAGGAATTGAGTCACTAAATGACAGCGGTAATGGAGAGTCATTCTTTTACCTAAATGTCACCAATTTGACGCTGTCATTACTATCGGACAGCTGTTTGGTGTTTTGTATGTCAATTGAGCTGGTGGACAAAGTCCAGCCCCCAGTTAACAGGTGTGCATATCAGAAAACCACCATTACAAACATCACCTTTGTTGGCAGTCTTGGCAGGGAGGCCAAGGATTAAAGGAGCGTGTAACTTGAACTAATCTTTTATTTAAGAATAGGGTTCAAGCATGTTGGTAGAGAGATGCAAGAAATTTGCCTATTTGTGAGTGAAGAGAGGAGGTCAGCCTTCAGGTCTTTGAAGCCGGCATCTTGAAACAGGTCACTGAGTTGTAGTTTTAACATATTACCTTCAGCTTCACCTCAGCCAACCAACACGTGTTAAAACTATTTCTTACCCTGTCTGTGTTCGGATTTTAAAAGTGTTAGTTATCACATTTTAAATAAACACCTTTTTTCCTAGTGTGTACAAGTCCCAAGAGTGCTCCGTGGTTTGGTTGGTTTGCAGTATTCTAAGAGCCTGTGCAGCTCTGACCTTTCTCCTCCCGGCTATTTTTTTTACATGTTTTGTATTTATTGGCCTATGAAATAATACATCTCTTGAGTTCACTAATGGCCTATGGCTCTTAGGTAGGACACAATGTATTATCATCATGCCATCAGGATGGTCATAGATGGTCATAGAATTCATGCTGGGTATAATAATAAGAGATATTTTCAACTTACTTTCTTTTTATTTTCACAGATAACCATTGAGAGAGACAGTGGTTTGGAAGTGAGCTCCCCTAAGCATGGAAAGACAGATCCAGACAACATGCCCCATGTTGGCGGAAACACCTGGGCTGGTGGAACAGGTTGGCATTCAATGTCTTCTCATGATTTGCATGAGTCTTTGAAGAATGTTTCAGATAACTTTGGTGACGGTTCTAAATTTCAAAAGTCTTTTATCATTTAAATTATTTTCCTGCTGGCAGTTTTTAATCCACACTGAATGCAATTTGTGGAAGCCAAAAAGTTCATCAGAGTCATATAAACATAGATACCCAGGACCAGGCAAGTAGATATTAGAAATCTTTATTTCTTACACTTGGTTAAGGTTGTTAATATCTGATTCCATCCATACAAAGAGTTCAGTGTCTCCTAATTCTAAATTCTGAATGATATGACAGCAGTCACACTATACACAGTAGTGAAAACCATAGGCATACTATCAACAAATTCTGGAGTTACATTGTTAGTTTACAGTAACCAGAGTTAATAGTTTTAAGGGCTAATAGCTTTGAGAACTTAAAGTAGGAGTTAAGTGGAGTGTAAGCTCTCTGCACAGGGGTGAATTTCACCTTTGAAGAATAAAGGGCCTTATTTTGATCGCAAAACAGTATAAAACTGGAGTCAGAATTCTGCTTTACCATGGTATTACTTCACTTTTGAAAGTAGACAGTTATTTGCAGATGCAAATAAAGTATTTTCTATGGGACTCATGGAAACTTTTTAAAAAAATTTACATGCATTGGGGTGATAGTGGAGGTTTTAAAAGAGGAGGATTTATGTGATAGTTATGACACATTCTTGATTTTCATATCATCTGTTCTAGGTGGGAGAGACACAGCAGGGCTGGGCGGCAAAGGTGGGCCCTATAGACTGGATGCTGGCCACAAAGTTTACCAGATATCTCAGGCTGAGAAAGATGCTGTTCCTGAGGAGGTGAAGAGAGCTGCAAGGGAGATGGGTGAAAAGGCCTTTAAACAGAGGTTAGTATTCAAATTTTATTTCGGCCTCCATTCTGCCCCACCCCCACCTTGCCAAGAAGAGTAGCTGAATGGAAGCATTATAACAAAGATGGCTGAAATTGTTTAGATGAAATTACAATAATCACAGAAGAGCTCTATGTAAGCTCGAAAGCTTGTCTCTCTCACCAATAGAAGTTGGTCCAATAACAGATATTACTTCACCCACCTTGACTCTCTAACATACTGGGATCAACACGGCTACAACAACACTGCATACAGTAATCACAGGTGCTTAACAGTACACCTCCATATTGTTTAACAGTTTAAGACAGGAAGTGAAGAAAGCTATATCTAATTGAAACCACACTGTTAAAATGATAGGGTGATTTGTGTGGGCAGTTTGTAATTACCTAAGTGAGAATTTGGCCAGGCCATTGATGTAAATTCTCCTACTCTTATAAAAAATGTCATAATCATATACAAATTCCCATTTAAATTATGAGGAATTCAGATTATATACAGATGGTAAAAATACACCATTGTAAGCCTCAGTATCCAACAAACATTCCCTTTAAACTGCTTTGAAAATGATCCTTTAAAAGCAAAATGGCTTATTTTGAAAGGATCTAGGGCCAAGTCTTTGGCACATATAAATCGTTATAACTCAGATAACATTCTTAAGAGGACCAGAGTTCTTGCCAGCATTAGCATGATGTGTAGTGTCTTTTAGATGCATACTGTGCCAGGTTCTAAGACCATGCATAGAAATTCAGCACTTTTCTGCTGACTCACCACTGGTGTCAAACTGTGGTACCTTGCATAAAGATGCAGAGTTCTTCTGCTGACTCATATTGGCAGCCAGACCAAGTGGGTTCTATTATTTCCTGCCCAGGCTATAAGACAGTTTGAGAGTGTCACTGAGACAGAGGGAACTACTAGATGGAGAGTGAAATCCTAGAAACAACCCAGTTCTGGAGAAGCTCCATCAGGAACTGACATTTGCTGTTATTTAAGCAGGGTGGGAATGCCACTTGCTTACGCAGATATATAAAAAAATGTATTATTGTTTTTCTTGGGGGTATTAAATCTAGATTGTGCACTGCACTGTTGAATCACTAGATTTTTGTTTAATTAACAAAAAACATTTAGCTCTTTAACACTCAGCTCAAAACTTTATTTTCAGCAGTATTTTATTATCAAATTGCCTGTAGTGTTCTGTGATCATCAAAGGGGTTAACAATTAATTCAAAGCAGTTAACACAAAGAAAATATAAACACTGCATCAGAGCTGCACAGAAAATGATCATGGAAAACAAAAGGAATTGGAGAGAGTCCAACGGAGGGCAACAAAAATGATTAGCGGGCTGGGGCACATGACTTATGAGGAGAGGCTGAGGGAACTGGGCTTATTTAGTCTACAGAAGAGAAGAGTGAGGAGGGATTTTATAGCAGCCTTCAACTACCTGAAGGGGGGTGAGGGTTCCAAAAAGAATGGAGCTCGGCTGTTCTCAGTGGTGGCAGATGACAGAACAAGGAGCAATGATCTCAAGTTGCAGTGGGGGAAGTCTAGGTTGGATATTACAAAAAACTATTTCACTAGGCGGGTGGTGAAGCACTGGAATGGGTTACCTAGGGAGGTGGTGGAATCTCCATCCTTAGAGGTTTTTAAAGCCTGCTTGACAAAGCCCTGTCTGGGTTGATTTAGTTGGGATTGGTCCTGCTTTGAGCACAGGGTTGAACTAGATGACCACCTGAGGTCTCTTCCAACCCTAATCTTCTATGATTCTATGAAATAAAATGGCTTTTTAGAAAAACTTAGTTCAACTGGCAATATATACACCCACCGCAGCTTTATTTCCTTTTTCTACAACATTTTGCTCATTTATTTATAGAACCTTATGTTGGTAAATATTTTTACCTCACTATATATCTCTGTTCTTCAAAATGACTCAACTATTGCGGTTAGCTATGAAATATTTTGATATTTTGTAGCTTTTTGTATTATACATACAGATGCATACACACACCCCTCTCTCCCTCCCTTCCTCCCTCCAACATGCTTTAATCTTTTTTCCCTTCCCCCGGTCACCCCTTTTCAGAATGTTATCCTTCTTACCGGGGAAGGCTAGTGCCCACTGATAGATGACATGGGAATATTGAAGCTGCCTGCTATAGAACCTGAACATCTGCACCACGACATCTCCTCAACAACTCATGCATTATTAAAGTCCCAGGACTTATACCACTGGTGGGCAACCTGTGGCCCACGGGCTGCATGTGGCCCGTCAGGGTAATCCGCTGGTGGGCTGAGAAACAGTGTTTACATTGATAGTCCACAGGCATGCCCGCCCGCAGCTTCCAGTGGCCGCGGTTCACCGTTCCTGGTCAATGGGAACTGCAGGAAGCGGCGGCCAGCACGTCTCTGCAGCCCGCACCGATTCCTGCATCTCCCATTGGCCGGGAACGGCAAATCACGGCCCTGGGGAGCCGTGGGGGGCCGTGCCTGTGGATGGTCAATGTAAACAAACTGTCTCTCGGCCCACTAGTGGATTACCCTGAAGGGCTGCAGGTTGCCCACCTCTGACTTATACACACAGTACTGTATGTGGCCCACTCTTGGAGCTTGAAGCCACATTGACTCTGTATAACACTGCAGCTGTCCTCCTTGGACTCTCCTCTCCCCTCTGAGATAGCTGGACTTCTGTCCCCTCTGACTGATGCTGACGAGTTGGACTGCTTACTTGGAATTTTGTCTGGAACTTGGCCTAATTATCCTTCTCGAGCAGTTCAATCAGCTGTGCCTTGGTTAGCTTTGCCAACACTTAACCTTTTCTCACCAAACGGCTGTATAATCTTCCTTATGGAGCTGATTAAACACCATTTTCCTTACTGTTTCTTTGACTAACCCTGTTTTAGCTGTTGCAGTCACTTGTTGCAAAATACTACTGTTGTATCCAGTACTTGACAGTCTGTCACCAGCTATCATAGATCTACAGGGGGTTTGATGCCCCAGCCTTTAGAGAGTCCCTTTCGGTGTACTACTATTATTGCCAGACTTTCTGTTTAGCTTTTACAAGGATGATGCAGTCTCATGACTCCAAGACTGGGGCCTTTGGGTCACAACACCCTTGTTTGTCATAGTGCACTCTCTAGTAAGTCCAAATGAGTTCAGACTCCTGTTAGAGACTTTACCCCTGCAGGGAGCAATGCATGGCAGCCTTTTCAAAATAAGCCAGCATTTATTAGTTAACTGAAATCAACCTTTTGAAAGTCCTTAAGTCTGCATGGAAAAAGCCAAGTTTAAGTCAGAGTCTACATTGAAGCAATTGCTCCAACTTTCCATGGTTTGCTGGAGTCCATTGTCTCTATCTGTGTGCAGCTTAAGCCCTGGTTTGTTCACACCTGATCCCTTTGGGTACGTCTACACTGGAATGTAAGTCTGGGCTCAGACTCCAGCCCAAGCAGGATAGATGGTGATTCCTCTTTGTTGCTGGCTCCAGTTGCCAGGGGCATGCAAAACATGGCCCCACAGGATGTATTAGAGGCTGCAACAACTTCCTGTAAACTACCATAGGAAGTGCAGTCAAGTTTTCCCACAGTGCACCACAAACAAAGGGCTAGAGTGGCTACAGCTGAGGAGGGCTCTAGGAAGCCTGGGATAGGCTGGTTTGACTCGGGCCTGCGAAGTACACTGTAGATCAATGGTTTACAAACTTTTGTACTGGTGACCCCTTTCACATAGCAAGGTTTGAGTGTACCCCCCCCCCTCTAAATTAAAAGCACTTTTTTGTATATTTAACACCATTATAAATGCTGGAGGCAAAGCGGGGTTGGGGTGGAGGTTGACAGCTTGCGACCCCCCATGTAATAACCTCACAACCCCCAGGCGTCCTACCCCCAGTTTAAGAACCCCTGCTGTATATGGACTAGCCCTTAGAAAGGGGTCAGAGCAACACTGTATAAATGGGGGTTACACACTGAAGAGAAGAGGAGAAACATGAGGAGAAACAGCATAGGAAGGTCTCAGTCTGACACCTCTCCTTCAGAAGAAGGAAATCAAATGGAAAGTGCTTTCACAGATTATTTTATTCCCACTGGAGCATACATCTGATTGGGAAACTTCACTTAGCCTCTTTCTCCTTTCAACAGGAATCTGAAAATGGGGAGAGAAGTCCTGTCCAGCCTGGTTCTTGCTTCCCTCCCTCATCTTGAAGTAAGAGAGAATGAACACCAGTGTGTACATATCTCTCTATGCTATAAACCCAGGCACTTTCGAGCAGGCCGGGGGGGAGGGAAGGGAGAGGTGAACAGGGTTCCCAAAGGGGAGGAATTGAGATCTCCAAAGCAGGGGACTCTCATACTTCTGTCAATGCTTCATGGCTTTGACAGAGACACCTCTGAGCTGAAGAGCTATGCCTGGTCCAGCAGAACAAATACCATAGAATCATAGAATATCAGGGTTGGAAGGGACCTCAGTTAGTCATCTAGTCCAACCCCTGCTCAAAGCAGGACCTAATCCCCATACTTGACAGGCTCCCTAACCTAGAAATACTGGATGTGCTGGAATTATTAGGTAAGGTCGGACCCTACAACCCACTGCCTAGTTAGCTCACTCAACTGTCCCATCTCATTAGTTGATGGAGAACTAGAGTCCCCCACCCCATCTCCCTGGTGCATCAGGATGAGATGAGTTGTGGGGGAAAACAAGTCCCCATTCTCTACTGGTACCCAATCATCCCTTTTCCAGAATGGCTTCCTCTGCCTCATCAGAGTCCCGGGGATGCCAGGGTCCAAGACACATACCAAGGTGTTCTTGTTCTCCAAGCCTCCCTTCTCCACACTATTCCCTCTGATCATTCTCTCCCCTGATCTCCACCTCAAACATCTCCAGCTACTTCCATATTCCTGTACACCTCAGGGGAAGTCAGGGTGGGTTCTTGACTCTGCAATATAGAACCATAGAATCGTAGGACTGGAAGAGACCTTGAGAGATCATCTAGTCCTGACCCCTGAACTCATGGCAGGACTGAGTTTTATCTAGACCATCCAGGTTTGTCTAACCTGCTCTTAAACAACTCCAATGATGGAGATTCCACAACCTCCCTGGGCAATTTATTCCAATGTTTAACCACACTGACAGTTAGGAAGTTTTTCCTAGTGCCGAATCTAAACCGCCCTTGTTGCTTATCCTATTAATTGTCCTATTAAAACCCTAGGAAATTCTCATTAATAAAAACGTCATTGTT